>NW_026732264.1:0-77500 GCF_028476545.2 Physella acuta
GAAAGAATGAAAGAATGAAAGAATGAAAGAATGAAAGAATGAAAGAATGAAAGAATGAAAGAATGAAAGAATGAAAGAATGAAAGAATGAAAGAATGAAAGAATGAAAGAATGAAAGAATGAAAGAATGAAAGAATGAAAGAATGAAAGAATGAAAGAATGAAGAATGAAAGAATGAAAGAATGAAAGAATGAAAGAATGAAGAATGAAAGAATGAAAGAATGAAAGAATGAAAGAATGAAAGAATGAAAGAATGAAAGAATGAAAGAATGAAAGAATGAAAGAATGAAAGAATGAAAGAATGAAAGAATGAAAGAATGAAAGAATGAAAGAATGAAAGAATGAAAGAATGAAAGAATGAAAGAATGAAAGAATGAAAGAATGAAAGAATGAAAGAATGAAAGAATGAAAGAATGAAAGAATGAAAGAATGAAAGAATGAAAGAATGAAAGAATGAAAGAATGAAAGAATGAAAGAATGAAAGAATGAAAGAATGAAAGAATGAAAGAATGAAAGAATGAAAGAATGAAAGAATGAAAGAATGAAAGAATGAAAGAATGAAAGAATGAAAGAATGAAAGAATGAAAGAATGAAAGAATGAAAGAATGAAAGAATGAAAGAATGAAAGAATGAAAGAATGAAAGAATGAAAGAATGAAAGAATGAAAGAATGAAAGAATGAAAGAATGAAAGAATGAAAGAATGAAAGAATGAAAGAATGAAAGAATGAAAGAATGAAAGAATGAAAGAATGAAAGAATGAAAGAATGAAAGAATGAAAGAATGAAAGAATGAAAGAATGAAAGAATGAAAGAAGAAAGAATGAAAGAATGAAAGAATGAAAGAATGAAAGAATGAAAGAATGAAAGAATGAAAGAATGAAAGAATGAAAGAATGAAAGAATGAAAGAATGAAAGAATGAAAGAATGAAAGAATGAAAGAATGAAAGAATGAAAGAATGAAAGAATGAAAGAATGAAAGAATGAAAGAATGAAAGAATGAAAGAATGAAAGAATGAAAGAATGAAAGAATGAAAGAATGAAAGAATGAAAGAATGAAAGAATGAAAGAATGAAAGAATGAAAGAATGAAAGAATGAAAGAATGAAAGAATGAAAGAATGAAAGAATGAAAGAATGAAAGAATGAAAGAATGAAAGAATGAAAGAATGAAAGAATGAAAGAATGAAGAATGAAAGAATGAAAGAATGAAAGAATGAAAGAATGAAAGAATGAAAGAATGAAAGAATGAAAGAATGAAAGAATGAAAGAATGAAAGAATGAAAGAATGAAAGAATGAAAGAATGAAAGAATGAAAGAATGAAAGAATGAAAGAATGAAAGAATGAAAGAATGAAAGAATGAAAGAATGAAAGAATGAAAGAATGAAAGAATGAAAGAATGAAAGAATGAAAGAATGAAAGAATGAAAGAATGAAAGAATGAAAGAATGAAAGAATGAAAGAATGAAAGAATGAAAGAATGAAAGAATGAAAGAATGAAAGAATGAAAGAATGAAAGAATGAAAGAATGAAAGAATGAAAGAATGAAAGAATGAAAGAATGAAAGAATGAAAGAATGAAAGAATGAAAGAATGAAAGAATGAAAGAATGAAAGAATGAAAGAATGAAAGGATGAAAGGATGAAAGAATGAAAGATGATGAAAGGATGAAAGGATGAAAGAATGAAAGAATGAAAGAATGAAAGAATGAAAGAATGAAAGAATGAAAGAATGAAAGAATGAAAGAATGAAAGAATGAAAGAATGAAAGAATGAAAGAATGAAAGAATGAAAGAATGAAAGAATGAAAGAATGAAAGAATGAAAGAATGAAAGAATGAAAGAATGAAAGAATGAAAGAATGAAAGAATGAAAGAATGAAAGAATGAAAGAATGAAAGAATGAAAGAATGAAAGAATGAAAGAATGAAAGAATGAAAGAATGAAAGAATGAAAGAATGAAAGAATGAAAGAATGAAAGAATGAAAGAATGAAAGAATGAAAGAATGAAAGAATGAAAGAATGAAAGAATGAAAGAATGAAAGAATGAAAGAATGAAAGAATGAAAGAATGAAAGAATGAAAGAATGAAAGAATGAAAGAATGAAAGAATGAAAGAATGAAAGAATGAAAGAATGAAAGAATGAAAGAATGAAAGAATGAAAGAATGAAAGAATGAAAGAATGAAAGAATGAAAGAATGAAAGAATGAAAGAATGAAAGAATGAAAGAATGAAAGAATGAAAGAATGAAAGAATGAAAGAATGAAAGAATGAAAGAATGAAAGAATGAAAGAATGAAAGAATGAAAGAATGAAAGAATGAAAGAATGAAAGAATGAAAGAATGAAAGAATGAAAGAATGAAAGAATGAAAGAATGAAAGAATGAAAGAATGAAAGAATGAAAGAATGAAAGAATGAAAGAATGAAAGAATGAAAGAATGAAAGAATGAAAGAATGAAAGAATGAAAGAATGAAAGAATGAAAGAATGAAAGAATGAAAGAATGAAAGAATGAAAGAATGAAAGAATGAAAGAATGAAAGAATGAAAGAATGAAAGAATGAAAGAATGAAAGAATGAAAGAATGAAAGAATGAAAGAATGAAAGAATGAAAGAATGAAAGAATGAAAGAATGAAAGAATGAAAGAATGAAAGAATGAAAGAATGAAAGAATGAAAGAATGAAAGAATGAAAGAATGAAAGAATGAAAGAATGAAAGAATGAAAGAATGAAAGAATGAAAGAATGAAAGAATGAAAGAATGAAAGAATGAAAGAATGAAAGAATGAAAGAATGAAAGAATGAAAGAATGAAAGAATGAAAGAATGAAAGAATGAAAGAATGAAAGAATGAAAGAATGAAAGAATGAAAGAATGAAAGAATGAAAGAATGAAAGAATGAAAGAATGAAAGAATGAAAGAATGAAAGAATGAAAGAATGAAAGAATGAAAGAATGAAAGAATGAAAGAATGAAAGAATGAAAGAATGAAAGAATGAAAGAATGAAAGAATGAAAGAATGAAAGAATGAAAGAATGAAAGAATGAAAGAATGAAAGAATGAAAGAATGAAAGAATGAAAGAATGAAAGAATGAAAGAATGAAAGAATGAAAGAATGAAAGAATGAAAGAATGAAAGAATGAATGAATGAAAGAATGAAAGAATGAAAGAATGAAAGAATGAAAGAATGAAAGAATGAAAGAATGTAAGAATGAAAGAATGAAAGAATGAAAGAATGAAAGAATGAAAGAATGAAAGAATGAAAGAATGAAAGAATGAAAGAATGAAAGAATGAAAGAATGAAAGAATGAGAGAATGATTCATTGATTCATTGTTTCAAATACATTAATTAATTAATTAATTAATTAATTAATTAATTAATTAATTAATTAATTAATTAATTAATTAAATAATTAAATAATTAATGAATGAATGAATGAATTAATTAATTAATTAATTAAATAATTAAATAATGAATGAATGAATGAATGAATGAATGAATGAATGAATGAATGAATGAATGAATGAATGAATGAATGAATGAATGAATGAATGAATGAATTATTTAATTAATTAATTAATTAATTAATTAATTAATTAATTAATTAATTAATTAATTAATTAATTAATTAATTAATTAATTAATTAATTAATTAATTCATTCATTCGTTCGTTCATTCATTCATTCATTCATTAGTTCGTTCGTTCGTTCGTTCGTTCGTTCGTTCGTTCGTTCGTTCGTTCGTTCGTTCGTTCGTTCGTTCGTTCGTTCGTTCGTTCGTTCGTTCGTTCGTTCGTTCGTTCGTTCGTTCGTTCGTTCGTTCGTTCGTTCGTTCGTTCGTTCGTTCGTTCGTTCGTTCGTTCGTTCGTTCGTTCGTTCGTTCGTTCGTTCGTTCGTTCGTTCGTTCGTTCGTTCGTTCGTTCGTTCGTTCGTTCGTTCGTTCGTTCGTTCGTTCGTTCGTTCGTTCGTTCGTTCGTTCGTCCGTCCGTTCGTCCGTCCGTTCGTTCGTTCGTTCGTTCGTTCGTTCGTTCGTTCGTTCGTTCGTTCGTTCGTTCGTTCGTTCGTTCGTTCGTTCGTTCGTTCGTTCGTTCGTTCGTTCGTTCGTTCGTTCGTTCGTTCGTTCGTTCGTTCGTTCGTTCGTTCGTTCGTTCGTTCGTTCGTTCGTTCGTTCGTTCGGTCGTTCGTTCGTTCGTTCGTTCGTTCGTTCGTTCGTTCGTTCGTTCGTTCGTTCGTTCGTTCGTTCGTTCGTTCATTCATTCATTCATTCATTCATTCATTCATTCATTCACTTTTTTATTTTATTATTTATTTATTTATAAATAATTTGAGTTTGCATTTGTGTTTTCTTTGTGGTTGGGTTGGTTTGCGTTTATGAATGGGTTTGTGTTTGTCTTTGCGCTTGCATATTCGTTTGTGTTTGTTTTCTTTAAGTTTTTGTTTGCGTTTGTGGTTGGGTTTGTGATTGCGTTTTTGTTTTCATTTGTGTTTTGTATTTGTGTTTGCGTATGTGTTACGTTTGCTTTTTTATTGTGTTTTGGTTTTGGTCCTTTACAGATAGGGTTTTCAGAGAGGCCCATATATATAAATATAATGTGTGTGATGACGCAAGTTTACTTCATATAGGTCAAACAGAAGATAGTAGAAACAGAGCATAGCGTAGTTAGGTATACTAATTGGAGTACGGGAGCTGACCGGTCACGTGAGACGTACAGATGACCACTTATGCGTGGATTAGCAGTAAGGTAGCAGTTAGAGACAGGTAGCGTATTTATAATTATATACACCTGTCAAAAACTGGTCTGTGTTTAGCAGCTCCTGTGCTCCAGGTCTGTTCTCTGGGTCAAACTCCAAAGTTTTGTTTATAAGTTCACTGAGAGCTTGGGAAGTGCCCTCTGGTAGCGTGTAGTCGGGTTTTTGACGGTCGTAGAATTTTATTAATATTTCTCGTAAATTACAGTTCGAATTTGGAGGTTTTCCTGTGATCATCTCAACAACAGTGCAGCCAACACTCCTGTGTTTGTTCAAGTATGTTAAAAAACACATTTTAACTCTAATGGTATGCCACAGTTTAATTTCGTATGCGCTGTACAATAATAACAACATGCAATTATCTACGCTATGTATTATTATGTTGTATTTATAAAATGTATTCTTGGCATAATCTTGTTATACCAAGATATGGAGAAATGAACTTTAAAATACAAATTCTTGACATTCATTGCAACGTATTTAGATTTACATAAACACGACATACCATACATCAACCTTGTTGTTATATTTACATTTGTCACCGTGTTCACTCTGGATAATCTCTGGTGCCATGAAATAGAACGTGCCAAGATCAGCAGTTTTAGTTGTTGTGTTGTTACTGCTCAGCTTAGACAGTCCGAAATCTCCTATCTTAAGACTGCTCTTTGACTTCAGAAGAATGTTCGATCCTAAATTAAGTAATGAAAATCGTTGAGGTACAACATCACTTTTTAATGTAGAATCGTTAAAACAATAGATGTTACGCTGGTTGTTTTTAGTTTTTAATTCTATAAAAACCTAACGTTTTCGTTGGATTTTTTAACTAAATTAAAAGTATGCATTAGGTTAGCTAGTATATTACCTTTAATATCTCTGTGTATTATATTTTTATTATGTATATAAGAAACTCCTTCAAGAATTTGGCTTGTAAACAGGAGAGTGGTTTCTTCATCTAATCGTGTTTGCGATGCAATAAAATCAGAAAGACTACCCTTGAAAGAAAGGTTATTAACCAATGAGAAACGTATTTTTTCAAGATCTATTATCTTTTTAAATTAAGAACAAAAATTACCATTTTCATATATCCAAGGTAAATTGTAATAGATTGATGCACCTCCGTAAAGCCGTAAAAGGATACAATTCTTTTGTGTCGAATATTCATTAAAATCGTTATTTCTTGCTTGCATCTGTCCTAAAACATAAACGTGGTTTATAGTTTAATTCAATACAATAAAAATGTATTTTTATAAACATGGCTTCATTTTGATACAATATGTGTTTATTGAAAGTATTTATGTGAACACAAATTTAAAATTCTGAATAACGAGTTATAATTAACAACAAAATATTACTTATCAAAATGTGAATGAAAATATTAAATTTTATTTTGCACGTGTTTATCTGTATTAAAACATCAAAATAGAACATTTATATAATTGCCAAATTATATACATGCACACTTAATTATAAGAAACCTTTTTTGTTGCAAAAACAATATTTGTTTGTGTTTTATGCCTGGTACGTTTTTATAGACTTAGGTTTTCAAAGGTATCGAAAAGTTTTAAATCGTGTTATGAGAAATTGTAAAAAGTCAATGTATTTCAATATCTTCTGCCTATTGTATTCCGTCTAACGATAATCAGCTCCTAATCCTGCTATCAAGACATCAGTCAACTATTCACTTATTTACTAAATTCAAAAGATTTTCTCTTCATCTCGTCGAAACGTTACTCTTAAACCGCGTAGACTGTCACAGAAAGTTAAAAATCGCTTGCACCTACTTTATTTGTCAATGTAATTTGTATGTGTCACATTGTCTTTCATTTGTTGTTGTTTTTTTTCATGCATCGTATAAGTCAGTTGACGACAAGTTACATATAGTTACCTTTTCCTCAATTTTAAAATAGTGGATAACTTTCGCAACAAACTCTTTTCCAACTGTATTGTTTTTATCAACCAATAAATAAACCTCGCCGAATCCGCCTTTTCCTAGACGTTCTTTGCTTATTTTGAATGATGTAGGTAGTTTTTCAGAAAGTAGTTCATCTATATTATTAATAAATATGTGGACACATTATAAGAATAATGATTGACATCAAAAGTGTGTCGATGTTCTCGTGGTGTGTGTTTTTTGTCAGTGAGAGTTTAAGAATATAAACAATAATCACTTACCAAAGTTAAATGCTAAGCCATGTTCACTACCTATTCTCCAAAACAAACGTCTTACTTCTTTTGTATGTTTGTATAACTTCTTTAAAAGTGAAAAAACTACTTTTTCTGCTAAAAGTTTTATGCAAAATGCTTTATCATGGCACAAGTGATAAAGGCAGTGGATTATGGCTTTTGAATTTTCTGTTACATTTCCCCGCAAGATGCTAAATATTTCTTTGAAAGAAATAATGTTCAAAGGCTGAAAACAATTTTGAAAATTGTGAGTATAATACAAACAAGCTTTTTGTACACTTACTTTTTGAAACAAATTTCATATGTAGGCCTATATATATATATATTTATTTATGTATATATATATATATATATATATATATGATTAAAAACTCTAGGTAATTAATAGCGCGTGAGGAAAGTCTCCAGTTAAAGAAATGTTGATGGTTAAGTAAAATTATAAGAATTTCATTGAACTCTTCAGTTCAATGTTTCTGGGCGATGATTAAATAGTAAATTGGTAAAACAGACGGTCTATACATAAATGTACATTTACATTGAGAAGAATTAAAAATTGCGGAAATAAGGCCGCATCTATGGACTATACAAAATTTAGAAAAAGAAATTAAAAGCCATTTGAATATAGAACATAGAACTATGGAGGAAAGCTAGGCAGGAGCCTTTGGGTGTACAAATAAGAAGGAGGAAGTGGCGCTGGGTGGGTCACACACTGCGAAAGGCTCACCCACATGTTACACGCCAAGCGCTTGAGTGGAAACACCAGGGAAAGCGGAAAAGAGGGCGCCTAAGACAGACGTGGAGGTGGAGTCTTCTTGAAGAACTGAAGCCAACAGGGATGTCTTGGGAGATGACAAAATTAATAGCCGGGGATAGGAAGAAATGGAAGGAAATGGTGGAGGCCCCATGTTCTATAAGGAGCAAAGAGGACTAAGTCAAATAAGTCAAGAATTTAGCAAGAAAGTGCGCTTCGATCTTCCTTTATTATACTCTTGCAGGGTTGCTAAATTAAAATGAGTCGGTTAATTCATATACATTTCTTTAACGGGCAATGAACAAAGATCACCTTATTAACGTAAACCTATAAGTACAAACACATTTTTTTATATAATAGATTTCGTAAATCAATTACGAGTTATGAAAATGATACCTGTTCGTTTTTGGCAGCAGTTGATGTCAGTCGCAATAGTGTTTTCCTTAAGATGTCATGACTCAAATAAATGTACTTCCGTGATTCTTTTTTGTTCATTTTAATGAGTATACATTGTATATCTACAATAAGCAGAAACATTTCTATCAAAGTAATATATCTTTGTGGTTGAGTTACAAATCTTAAATTGCAGGTTGTCCAGTTCATTCACATATTATTAAACCATTTATTCTTGTTTCATTGTTGAGATTAGCCTCTCTTGAACTTTCATACAATACGAGACTGAAGCTTTGATAATCTTAATGAAACCCACTGACACAAAACCAATCATACTAAAAAACGAAGACTCGTTCAAACAAATGTACCTATATTTTCCTAAAACTTTACTTCCTTACTTACCGCGTCTCATTGTTAAAATCTTATTATGTGTGTTTTAACTAAACATTAAATAGCCTACTCAAAGAACCACATTAAAAAAAACTAATACTCTAACTTTATTACGCATATTTTACATTTATTTACTAATTTAGAACTCTTAAAAAATATTAAACGTCGGTTCCCGATGCACGTGAATTATAGGTCTATATATTTTTAATGTTATATATGTTTGAGGAAAATATTTTATAAAATAGTTATTGCTCAAAACGCTATGTACTTTACTACACGTCTAATAATATTAGTGACAAAGCAAATAAATAACTAAACAGCTGAAAATTCGACACATTTTAAATAACATAGGCTACTAATACCTATTTGAAAAATCAAAACCAAATTATATACATTTTTAGTCAACACAACACCATAGTAAATGCACACACTAATTAAGAGACTTAAATGATTCCGTTAAAAACCTGCTGTTCAATGGCCAATTTGTTGTTTTATAATGTAATTTGTATTAGTTTGACCGAAAAAATTGTATGGATTTTATAGCGTATGTGCCGATCAATAGATCTAAATCAAATTTGAGTAAAATAGTTCATTTCTTTATATTCTAAAATTGAATGATGACGGCATTACTGTTGTGTTCTTTCCTTAGTTTAAACATGTGGCATGTGACGTCATTGTTTATTGTGTTCTTTTCACAACCATAAATACTTTTTCGGTTGCATAATTAAAAATGTGTTTCTACATTCGAATTTTTATTTCGTTTATTTATTTTAAAAAATTAGTTAATACATTTAAAACATCCACCATATCATTTTTAAACACAAGTCCGTATCTTTAAGTTTTGCATATATCGCTGAAGATACTGATCTCTTAGGCTCGGGCCATGTGGACAAAGAGAGAGGGATATATATATATATATATATATATATATATATATATATATATATATATATATATATATATATATATATGTAACACATATGGTTACCAGCCAAAGGGGGATAAAAATATGAAGTTTTTATTCATTGGGTTGCGGCCCCTGTGGGACTGCAACTGAACTGTTGACGTTTTTTTATGCTTTTGTGAGCGAAATTACCTGTGTTCCATGTCATGTGACATGTGCCTAGCCGTGTCGCACACGCAAGGCTGCTGTCTGTGGACCAAGATGTAGACCTAATGAAGGTAGTGTAGATATTTAAATTATGTTTGTTAAAATACTTATGTATTCCTGCTAGTGCTGCATGTGCACACTAGTTAGGGTGATGTATTAAATTAAGTATTTATTTTGTAGTACTACTTATTGGTACTTGTTGGCAGTACTGTGTACTGGCCGAAAACATAATTTATTGTACCCGTGTATATTGTAGCTTACACGTGGTGTTGTCCTGAATGTAACTTTTTTATTTTACATTTGTTTTAGGGCTACAGTTCTTTTTCTATTTTTGATCTTTTGATCTTTTGATATTTTGATCTTTTGGTCTTTTGGATTGTTTGGATCTTTTGGTTTATCTTGGCTAGTTCGTTTTGTACTACTGTGTTGCATCGCCGTCATGGCTCGATGCTGTAAATAAACGAGTACTGGACAACAACTGTCGGTGTCGGTGTGTACTTAATCTCAGGGTCAGCCCGTCTTAACCACAACACCTCAGTGGGTAAAAGCATCCCCACTGAGTGAGGGTTACATTTGGCGCCCAACGTGGGGCTTGACCTTGGGAGGTAGGATGGAAAGCACCAAGCCGACGTTCGAGTAGTTGTCGCAGGAGTTGGCCGAATTGACGGCTAAGATGGCGGCGATACAGGCAAGTGTGCAGCGGCCCGTGACGGTGAAGGTGTGTGCTCTAGTACACAGCGATGATGACGAGTTCACCGACTTTCTACCCACGGGCGGGGTTGCAGGGGAAGCTAGCCCGAAGATGGAGTCCGTCCTGAAAGCTGTTAAAAGGCTGGACGGGACAACTGAGTCTCCAGTCGTAGCCACGGCAGCAGCTAACAGGACTATCCAGGTAGACTCACTAACGGCAGCCGTTCGCCAAGAGACGACGCCGCTGATACTCACGGAGGAACAACTTGACCGTCTGGCGGAGAAGGTGGCAGCAGCTATCCTAGCCCGGAAACAACGGCCTTACAGAGGAGCTTGTTACGGGTGCGGGTCCAGGAAGCACTTCGTCCGCGACTGTCCTAGGAAAGCAGCTAGGCAACGGAGTCAGCAGCAGGGGAAATGCCAGTCTATCAGCGTCGGGGAGCGGATGCTGATGCGTGTTCTGCCAAGCTCCCAGTCCAAGTTTACGCCACCGAGATCATCACAGTGTCGAGCAACCACAGCTCAGGTTACCTCGCCTAGCGGCTGGAGGTACGGCTGTCGGGTGTTCCGCCGTGGAGGAGGGTTGCAGCCGGAGGGTGCGCGTGATGAGGGTAGACAGCCACACTATGCATGTCAGTCTCAGCGCGAGCAAGATCGTCGCTTGGGAGTCAGACATAACACAAGCAGAGGTCGGAGACGCCGCCGGAGGAGAGGCCGACGACGTGGTGGACGCCGTCGTGGTTGGCAGCGACCCGACTATACAATGTCGAGTGCTGAACCCACTGTGGCGGAGGGGGAGCGACGGAGAGAGATCATCCCAACCAGTGAGGCAGATGAAGGTGAGGAACTGACAATCAAGGTAGTGGTTCCAACTAGACTTCGGCCGGAGGCAACGTCTTTCGTGCCAGAGGTTGTCGCCCGGGACGGACAAGACAAGGTGATGGTCAGGCCAGCCCCACATCTGGATTAGGTGAATGCGAGGGACGAGGCATCGGACGAGGATGACTCTTGGATCAACCCAGAACCACCAGCGGAGCTGCGGAGGTCAACCCGTCAACGACGACCCGTCGAGCGACTCAACCTGGCGCATCAAGTGGTGACCAGTGCCAGCACTGGAGCCTCTACCGGTTTGCCGGGAATAATGTATTTAAGTTAAAAGGACTTAATGTCTGTGTACTAGTGTACTGAACTTTTTTTAAGTACTATTATGTATGAGTTGTAAATGTAAATGTAAATGTGAATTCCATTGTACATTTATTTGTGAGGGGGGCTGTGTAACACATATGGTTACCAGCCAAAGGGGGATAAAAATATGAAGTTTTTATTCATTGGGTTGCGGCCCCTGTGGGACTGCAACTGAACTGTTGACGTTTTTTTATGCTTTTGTGAGCGAAATTACCTGTGTTCCATGTCATGTGACATGTGCCTAGCCGTGTCGCACACGCAAGGCTGCTGTCTGTGGACCAAGATGTAGACCTAATGAAGGTAGTGTAGATATTTAAATTATGTTTGTTAAAATACTTACTTATGTATTCCTGCTAGTGCTGCATGTGCACACTAGTTAGGGTGATGTATTAAATTAAGTATTTATTTTGTAGTACTACTTATTGGTACTTGTTGGCAGTACTGTGTACTGGCCGAAAACATAATTTATTGTACCCGTGTATATTGTAGCTTACACGTGGTGTTGTCCTGAATGTAACTTTTTTATTTTACATTTGTTTTAGGGCTACAGTTCTTTTTCTATTTTTGATCTTTTGATCTTTTGATATTTTGATCTTTTGGTCTTTTGGATTGTTTGGATCTTTTGGTTTATCTTGGCTAGTTCGTTTTGTACTACTGTGTTGCATCGCCGTCATGGCTCGATGCTGTAAATAAACGAGTACTGGACAACAACTGTCGGTGTCGGTGTGTACTTAATCTCAGGGTCAGCCCGTCTTAACCACAACACCTCAGTGGGTAAAAGCATCCCCACTGAGTGAGGGTTACATTTGGCGCCCAACGTGGGGCTTGACCTTGGGAGGTAGGATGGAAAGCACCAAGCCGACGTTCGAGTAGTTGTCGCAGGAGTTGGCCGAATTGACGGCTAAGATGGCGGCGATACAGGCAAGTGTGCAGCGGCCCGTGACGGTGAAGGTGTGTGCTCTAGTACACAGCGATGATGACGAGTTCACCGACTTTCTACCCACGGGCGGGGTTGCAGGGGAAGCTAGCCCGAAGATGGAGTCCGTCCTGAAAGCTGTTAAAAGGCTGGACGGGACAACTGAGTCTCCAGTCGTAGCCACGGCAGCAGCTAACAGGACTATCCAGGTAGACTCACTAACGGCAGCCGTTCGCCAAGAGACGACGCCGCTGATACTCACGGAGGAACAACTTGACCGTCTGGCGGAGAAGGTGGCAGCAGCTATCCTAGCCCGGAAACAACGGCCTTACAGAGGAGCTTGTTACGGGTGCGGGTCCAGGAAGCACTTCGTCCGCGACTGTCCTAGGAAAGCAGCTAGGCAACGGAGTCAGCAGCAGGGGAAATGCCAGTCTATCAGCGTCGGGGAGCGGATGCTGATGCGTGTTCTGCCAAGCTCCCAGTCCAAGTTTACGCCACCGAGATCATCACAGTGTCGAGCAACCACAGCTCAGGTTACCTCGCCTAGCGGCTGGAGGTACGGCTGTCGGGTGTTCCGCCGTGGAGGAGGGTTGCAGCCGGAGGGTGCGCGTGATGAGGGTAGACAGCCACACTATGCATGTCAGTCTCAGCGCGAGCAAGATCGTCGCTTGGGAGTCAGACATAACACAAGCAGAGGTCGGAGACGCCGCCGGAGGAGAGGCCGACGACGTGGTGGACGCCGTCGTGGTTGGCAGCGACCCGACTATACAATGTCGAGTGCTGAACCCACTGTGGCGGAGGGGGAGCGACGGAGAGAGATCATCCCAACCAGTGAGGCAGATGAAGGTGAGGAACTGACAATCAAGGTAGTGGTTCCAACTAGACTTCGGCCGGAGGCAACGTCTTTCGTGCCAGAGGTTGTCGCCCGGGACGGACAAGACAAGGTGATGGTCAGGCCAGCCCCACATCTGGATTAGGTGAATGCGAGGGACGAGGCATCGGACGAGGATGACTCTTGGATCAACCCAGAACCACCAGCGGAGCTGCGGAGGTCAACCCGTCAACGACGACCCGTCGAGCGACTCAACCTGGCGCATCAAGTGGTGACCAGTGCCAGCACTGGAGCCTCTACCGGTTTGCCGGGAATAATGTATTTAAGTTAAAAGGACTTAATGTCTGTGTACTAGTGTACTGAACTTTTTTTAAGTACTATTATGTATGAGTTGTAAATGTAAATGTAAATGTGAATTCCATTGTACATTTATTTGTGAGGGGGGCTGTGTAACACATATGGTTACCAGCCAAAGGGGGATAAAAATATGAAGTTTTTATTCATTGGGTTGCGGCCCCTGTGGGACTGCAACTGAACTGTTGACGTTTTTTTATGCTTTTGTGAGCGAAATTACCTGTGTTCCATGTCATGTGACATGTGCCTAGCCGTGTCGCACACGCAAGGCTGCTGTCTGTGGACCAAGATGTAGACCTAATGAAGGTAGTGTAGATATTTAAATTATGTTTGTTAAAATACTTACTTATGTATTCCTGCTAGTGCTGCATGTGCACACTAGTTAGGGTGATGTATTAAATTAAGTATTTATTTTGTAGTACTACTTATTGGTACTTGTTGGCAGTACTGTGTACTGGCCGAAAACATAATTTATTGTACCCGTGTATATTGTAGCTTACACGTGGTGTTGTCCTGAATGTAACTTTTTTATTTTACATTTGTTTTAGGGCTACAGTTCTTTTTCTATTTTTGATCTTTTGATCTTTTGATATTTTGATCTTTTGGTCTTTTGGATTGTTTGGATCTTTTGGTTTATCTTGGCTAGTTCGTTTTGTACTACTGTGTTGCATCGCCGTCATGGCTCGATGCTGTAAATAAACGAGTACTGGACAACAACTGTCGGTGTCGGTGTGTACTTAATCTCAGGGTCAGCCCGTCTTAACCACAACACCTCAGTGGGTAAAAGCATCCCCACTGAGTGAGGGTTACATTTGGCGCCCAACGTGGGGCTTGACCTTGGGAGGTAGGATGGAAAGCACCAAGCCGACGTTCGAGTAGTTGTCGCAGGAGTTGGCCGAATTGACGGCTAAGATGGCGGCGATACAGGCAAGTGTGCAGCGGCCCGTGACGGTGAAGGTGTGTGCTCTAGTACACAGCGATGATGACGAGTTCACCGACTTTCTACCCACGGGCGGGGTTGCAGGGGAAGCTAGCCCGAAGATGGAGTCCGTCCTGAAAGCTGTTAAAAGGCTGGACGGGACAACTGAGTCTCCAGTCGTAGCCACGGCAGCAGCTAACAGGACTATCCAGGTAGACTCACTAACGGCAGCCGTTCGCCAAGAGACGACGCCGCTGATACTCACGGAGGAACAACTTGACCGTCTGGCGGAGAAGGTGGCAGCAGCTATCCTAGCCCGGAAACAACGGCCTTACAGAGGAGCTTGTTACGGGTGCGGGTCCAGGAAGCACTTCGTCCGCGACTGTCCTAGGAAAGCAGCTAGGCAACGGAGTCAGCAGCAGGGGAAATGCCAGTCTATCAGCGTCGGGGAGCGGATGCTGATGCGTGTTCTGCCAAGCTCCCAGTCCAAGTTTACGCCACCGAGATCATCACAGTGTCGAGCAACCACAGCTCAGGTTACCTCGCCTAGCGGCTGGAGGTACGGCTGTCGGGTGTTCCGCCGTGGAGGAGGGTTGCAGCCGGAGGGTGCGCGTGATGAGGGTAGACAGCCACACTATGCATGTCAGTCTCAGCGCGAGCAAGATCGTCGCTTGGGAGTCAGACATAACACAAGCAGAGGTCGGAGACGCCGCCGGAGGAGAGGCCGACGACGTGGTGGACGCCGTCGTGGTTGGCAGCGACCCGACTATACAATGTCGAGTGCTGAACCCACTGTGGCGGAGGGGGAGCGACGGAGAGAGATCATCCCAACCAGTGAGGCAGATGAAGGTGAGGAACTGACAATCAAGGTAGTGGTTCCAACTAGACTTCGGCCGGAGGCAACGTCTTTCGTGCCAGAGGTTGTCGCCCGGGACGGACAAGACAAGGTGATGGTCAGGCCAGCCCCACATCTGGATTAGGTGAATGCGAGGGACGAGGCATCGGACGAGGATGACTCTTGGATCAACCCAGAACCACCAGCGGAGCTGCGGAGGTCAACCCGTCAACGACGACCCGTCGAGCGACTCAACCTGGCGCATCAAGTGGTGACCAGTGCCAGCACTGGAGCCTCTACCGGTTTGCCGGGAATAATGTATTTAAGTTAAAAGGACTTAATGTCTGTGTACTAGTGTACTGAACTTTTTTTAAGTACTATTATGTATGAGTTGTAAATGTAAATGTAAATGTGAATTCCATTGTACATTTATTTGTGAGGGGGGCTGTGTAACACATATGGTTACCAGCCAAAGGGGGATAAAAATATGAAGTTTTTATTCATTGGGTTGCGGCCCCTGTGGGACTGCAACTGAACTGTTGACGTTTTTTTATGCTTTTGTGAGCGAAATTACCTGTGTTCCATGTCATGTGACATGTGCCTAGCCGTGTCGCACACGCAAGGCTGCTGTCTGTGGACCAAGATGTAGACCTAATGAAGGTAGTGTAGATATTTAAATTATGTTTGTTAAAATACTTACTTATGTATTCCTGCTAGTGCTGCATGTGCACACTAGTTAGGGTGATGTATTAAATTAAGTATTTATTTTGTAGTACTACTTATTGGTACTTGTTGGCAGTACTGTGTACTGGCCGAAAACATAATTTATTGTACCCGTGTATATTGTAGCTTACACGTGGTGTTGTCCTGAATGTAACTTTTTTATTTTACATTTGTTTTAGGGCTACAGTTCTTTTTCTATTTTTGATCTTTTGATCTTTTGATCTTTTGATCTTTTGGTCTTTTGGATTGTTTGGATCTTTTGGTTTATCTTGGCTAGTTCGTTTTGTACTACTGTGTTGCATCGCCGTCATGGCTCGATGCTGTAAATAAACGAGTACTGGACAACAACTGTCGGTGTCGGTGTGTACTTAATCTCAGGGTCAGCCCGTCTTAACCACAACACCTCAGTGGGTAAAAGCATCCCCACTGAGTGAGGGTTACATTTGGCGCCCAACGTGGGGCTTGACCTTGGGAGGTAGGATGGAAAGCACCAAGCCGACGTTCGAGTAGTTGTCGCAGGAGTTGGCCGAATTGACGGCTAAGATGGCGGCGATACAGGCAAGTGTGCAGCGGCCCGTGACGGTGAAGGTGTGTGCTCTAGTACACAGCGATGATGACGAGTTCACCGACTTTCTACCCACGGGCGGGGTTGCAGGGGAAGCTAGCCCGAAGATGGAGTCCGTCCTGAAAGCTGTTAAAAGGCTGGACGGGACAACTGAGTCTCCAGTCGTAGCCACGGCAGCAGCTAACAGGACTATCCAGGTAGACTCACTAACGGCAGCCGTTCGCCAAGAGACGACGCCGCTGATACTCACGGAGGAACAACTTGACCGTCTGGCGGAGAAGGTGGCAGCAGCTATCCTAGCCCGGAAACAACGGCCTTACAGAGGAGCTTGTTACGGGTGCGGGTCCAGGAAGCACTTCGTCCGCGACTGTCCTAGGAAAGCAGCTAGGCAACGGAGTCAGCAGCAGGGGAAATGCCAGTCTATCAGCGTCGGGGAGCGGATGCTGATGCGTGTTCTGCCAAGCTCCCAGTCCAAGTTTACGCCACCGAGATCATCACAGTGTCGAGCAACCACAGCTCAGGTTACCTCGCCTAGCGGCTGGAGGTACGGCTGTCGGGTGTTCCGCCGTGGAGGAGGGTTGCAGCCGGAGGGTGCGCGTGATGAGGGTAGACAGCCACACTATGCATGTCAGTCTCAGCGCGAGCAAGATCGTCGCTTGGGAGTCAGACATAACACAAGCAGAGGTCGGAGACGCCGCCGGAGGAGAGGCCGACGACGTGGTGGACGCCGTCGTGGTTGGCAGCGACCCGACTATACAATGTCGAGTGCTGAACCCACTGTGGCGGAGGGGGAGCGACGGAGAGAGATCATCCCAACCAGTGAGGCAGATGAAGGTGAGGAACTGACAATCAAGGTAGTGGTTCCAACTAGACTTCGGCCGGAGGCAACGTCTTTCGTGCCAGAGGTTGTCGCCCGGGACGGACAAGACAAGGTGATGGTCAGGCCAGCCCCACATCTGGATTAGGTGAATGCGAGGGACGAGGCATCGGACGAGGATGACTCTTGGATCAACCCAGAACCACCAGCGGAGCTGCGGAGGTCAACCCGTCAACGACGACCCGTCGAGCGACTCAACCTGGCGCATCAAGTGGTGACCAGTGCCAGCACTGGAGCCTCTACCGGTTTGCCGGGAATAATGTATTTAAGTTAAAAGGACTTAATGTCTGTGTACTAGTGTACTGAACTTTTTTTAAGTACTATTATGTATGAGTTGTAAATGTAAATGTAAATGTGAATTCCATTGTACATTTATTTGTGAGGGGGGCTGTGTAACACATATGGTTACCAGCCAAAGGGGGATAAAAATATGAAGTTTTTATTCATTGGGTTGCGGCCCCTGTGGGACTGCAACTGAACTGTTGACGTTTTTTTATGCTTTTGTGAGCGAAATTACCTGTGTTCCATGTCATGTGACATGTGCCTAGCCGTGTCGCACACGCAAGGCTGCTGTCTGTGGACCAAGATGTAGACCTAATGAAGGTAGTGTAGATATTTAAATTATGTTTGTTAAAATACTTACTTATGTATTCCTGCTAGTGCTGCATGTGCACACTAGTTAGGGTGATGTATTAAATTAAGTATTTATTTTGTAGTACTACTTATTGGTACTTGTTGGCAGTACTGTGTACTGGCCGAAAACATAATTTATTGTACCCGTGTATATTGTAGCTTACACGTGGTGTTGTCCTGAATGTAACTTTTTTATTTTACATTTGTTTTAGGGCTACAGTTCTTTTTCTATTTTTGATCTTTTGATCTTTTGATATTTTGATCTTTTGGTCTTTTGGATTGTTTGGATCTTTTGGTTTATCTTGGCTAGTTCGTTTTGTACTACTGTGTTGCATCGCCGTCATGGCTCGATGCTGTAAATAAACGAGTACTGGACAACAACTGTCGGTGTCGGTGTGTACTTAATCTCAGGGTCAGCCCGTCTTAACCACAACACCTCAGTGGGTAAAAGCATCCCCACTGAGTGAGGGTTACATATATATTAGGATAAAGCTTCACAGCTCTATTTAAACAATTAGTTCGTTCAATTAGAAAAACAAGTTTTGTATTAGAAAAAAAACTATAAAATTTAATACAAACTAGACTACCCTGTGGGTTTCGGAGGGTCATCCATAAATGACATCACGTCTGTCAGCACTTATCATCACAAAATAACCAGACCCCACATTCAAAAAGACGTTTTTTATATTTTAAAAACTCTACTAAACTCTACTTTACCTGCCCAGTGCCCCGCCAAGTCTCAGACATGTTTGCATTAAAAAAAAACGATTCCGGCCGAGCATGGCTCTGACCATACTATCCATTCATATGCTGAGAACATAGAAACAGATGAACTCTACTTCACCTGCCCTGTGCCCCGCGAGGTCCTGATAGTCAACCTTATCATTCACATATAGGCCTTAAGAAAAAATAATTGAAAACATGTTATAAAAATAAAATAAAATTATTTACTATTACTAAAGTCATTGTTCTAAGCTTTTATAATTAATGTGGTTAATATACCAATGAATATATCAATAAATTAATTAACGGCTTTAAATTAGTTTGTAATTAACAGTGTGTTTAAGAAAGAACAATATTTACCACATAAAATCCTATTTTACAGCTCTACACATAATGCAGATTCTCCCCAATAACAAATAAAAAAAACTAAAAAAAAATGAGTTATCAAACGTCACTATTCAGTCAAAGCTAGGCCATTGTTCTAAAACTTTCAAATTAATGTGGTTAATCTACCTATGAATAAATCGGTTCCCAGAAAGAACCGCAACGGAAAAAAGCGCAACGGAAAAAAGCGCAAATCAAAAAGCGCAACGGAAATAAGCGCACACGGAAAAAAGCGCAAAGAGAAAAAAGCGCACACAGAAAAAAGCGCAAAGAGAAAAAAGCGCAAACGGAAAAAAAGCGCAAAGAGAAAAAAGCGCACACAGAAAAAAGCGCAAACAGAAAAAAGCGCAAATGGAAAAAAGCGCAAAGAGAAAAAAGCGCACACGGAAAAAAGCGCAAAGAGAAAAAAGCGCAAACAGAAAAAAGCGCAAAGAGAAAAAAGCGCACACAGAAAAAAGCGCAAACAGAAAAAAGCGCAAACGGAAAAAAGCGCAAAGAGAAAAAAGCGCAAACGGAAAAAAGCGCAAACAGAAAAAAGCGCACACGGAAAAAAGCGCAAACGGAAAAAAGCGCAAACGGAAAAAAGCGCAAAGAGAAAAAAGCGCAAACGGAAAAAAGCGCAAACAGAAAAAAGCGCACACGGAAAAAAGCGCAAACGGAAAAAAGCGCACACGGAAAAAAGCGCAAACAGAAAAAAGCGCAAACGGAAAAAAACGCAAACAGAAAAAAGCGCACACAGAAAAAAGCGCAAACAGAAAAAAGCGCAAACGGAAAAAAGCGCAAACAGAAAAAAGCGCACACAGAAAAAAGCGCAAACGGAAAAAAGCGCAAACAGAAACAGAAAAATGCGCAACCAGAAAAAACACAAAGAAAAATGTGCAAAAGAGAAATTTAGCACAAAGACCATATGGACTAGATGACACATTTATACATGACTGTTAGGGCTGCTGTGAGAGTGTCGTGTTTGATCACGTGATCTACTACCATTTAAAGCGTACCACTACCATCTGCATTCCCATCACCACGATACAGGCGATAATCACTTTACACAATGCCTATTATTTTCTTGGTCAATAATTATTCAACTACTATTCTCGTATAAACATAAAACTATCGACATTACACGAAGTATCTTTCACATTCTCCATAGTCCGAACTACCTAGCTTGCATACTATAACAACCCGTTCCTATGGCAAAACTTCACTCTCTTTCATCCGCGTCATCAAACATGCATTCGTCATATCTCTCGTAACAACATTCATTCGCACCAAAATAACAATTTTTATTTAATATTTTTTCACATCATGACGCACCTACCTACCTACCTACTACCCACCTACCCACCTACCTACCTACCTACCTAACTACCCACCTACCCACTTACCCACTTACCCACCTACCCACCTACCCGCCTACATACTTACCAAACTACCCACCAAAAAAGTATCGGCGAAGTTCGTAAGTTTCGTAAACTGTACTAGACATCTTTTTTTAAAATGAAAATTCATTGACATCATTGACATATGTTACATATATGTTACATTTTGCGACAACCTTAATTAGTGTGTTGGGCTTGAATGAAAACTCACTTCGAACTAACTCAATGACATGCTATTTATTTTAACATTACACGGTAAGCGTCACCCAACTGTTGTGATGTGAGGTGAGGACAGGTTCGACAATAAACCAACACGAAAGTACGAAAGAGACATAGATTGCCTATTAGAGAAAGGTTGTCGCAAAATGTAACATATGTCAATGATGTCAATGAATTTTCATTTAAAAAAAAGATGTCTAGTACAGTTTACGAAACTTACGAACTTCGCCGATACTTTTTTGGTGGGTAGTTTGGTAAGTATGTAGGCGGGTAGGTGGGTAGGTGGGTAAGTGGGTAAGTGGGTAGGTGGGTAGTAGGTAGGTAGGTAGGTGCGTCATGATGTGAAAAAATATTAAATACAAAATTGTTATTTTGGTGCGAATGAATGTTGTTACGAGAGATATGACAAATGCATGTTTGATGACGCGGATGAAAGAGAGTGAAGTTTTGCCATAGGAACGGGTTGTTATAGTATGCAAGCTAGGTAGTTCGGACTAGGGAGAATGTGAAAGATACTTCGTGTAATGTCGATAGTTTTATGTTTATACGAGAATAGTAGTTGAATAATTATTGACCAAGAAAATAATAGGCATTGTGTAAAGTGATTATCGCCTGTATCGTGGTGATGGGAATGCAGATGGTAGTGGTACGCTTTAAATGGTAGTAGATCACGTGATCAAACACGACACTCTCACAGCAGCCCTAACAGTCATGTATAAATGTGTCATCTAGTCCATATGGTCTTTGTGCTAAATTTCTCTTTTGTACATTTTTCTTTGTGTTTTTTCTGGTTGCGCATTTTTCTGTTTCTGTTTGCGCTTTTTTCCGTTTGCGCTTTTTTCTGTGTGCGCTTTTTTCTGTTTGCGCTTTTTTCCGTTTGCGCTTTTTTCTGTTTGCGCTTTTTTCTGTGTGCGCTTTTTTCTGTTTGCGTTTTTTTCCGTTTGCGCTTTTTTCTGTTTGCGCTTTTTTCCGTGTGCGCTTTTTTCCGTTTGCGCTTTTTTCCGTGTGCGCTTTTTTCTGTTTGCGCTTTTTTCCGTTTGCGCTTTTTTCTCTTTGCGCTTTTTTCCGTTTGCGCTTTTTTCTCTTTGCGCTTTTTTCTGTGTGCGCTTTTTTCTCTTTGCGCTTTTTTCTGTTTGCGCTTTTTTCTCTTTGCGCTTTTTTCCGTGTGCGCTTTTTTCTCTTTGCGCTTTTTTCCGTTTGCGCTTTTTTCTGTTTGCGCTTTTTTCTGTGTGCGCTTTTTTCTTTTTGCGCTTTTTTCCGTTTGCGCTTTTTTCTCTTTGCGCTTTTTCTGTGTGCGCTTTTTTCTCTTTGCGCTTTTTTCCGTGTGCGCTTATTTCCGTTGCGCTTTTTTCCGTTGCGGTTCTTTCCGGCCACCGAATAAATCAATTAATTAATTAACGTCTTTAAGTAAATGTGTGATTAACAGTCTGTCTGAAAACAAACATTTTTCTCTACCTACATACTATTTTACAGCTCTCCACCTAGCGCCGATTTTCTCCAGTATTTAATCGGGCCAAAAAACAAACAAATAAATATTCAAACATGTAAACAAACTTGAGTTTTAGTAGTATATAGATGTGTACCTTTCGATAATAAAGTAGGCCAATCTTCATTTTCATTGAACAGTGTTGATATTAATATAGTTGACCTTAATAGTGTTTTCTTGCATTCAATACTTTTCCTTATAAGAGTCACAACCTAAAATAATAACACAATGATCAGTTTATAAATAAAAGTTAATAATCATATTTCATGTTTTTAAGTCTATAATAAGCGTGTTAAATAGACTAAGACTAGGAGAAAAGAAAGAGAAAGACAAAGAGAAATACAAATACTATTGCAAATGCATTGCATTGTGATTTTTATAACAAATAAAGTCTACCCCCTTCCTACATGACCTCAGGATTTTTGTAAAAAACATTATTCAGTAATTAGAAAATGATGCTTTGAGTGTATTGACGTGATACATAAGTTTCATCTTCAACAGTATTATGCAAATTAGTAATGTGTACAAATAACTCACCGTGTCGGCATAGAGTAAAATGTCCATAAAAATATTAAAATTATTTAAAGTAAATGCAACACAATTCGAAAATAATGACAAAGTGAAATGAAAGTAATAGTTTATTAAAATAAAGCATATTGCATAGGGAAATGACAAATAACATGGTTACTTCTCATGATAATTTAAAAAAAACACCATTTTACAATTACAACTTAGAAACACATCAGGCTTCACGCAATTCGGATGTATCCTTTACAGCGTTCCATCTTGCACTTTTGGCCTAATCCATTTACTGAGACAGCATAGTGACCAACAGTGGTATATCTTACATCAGGGAACGGTCTTTGTATTTTTCTTGCTCTTTCGGGGGTAGAACACGTTTGCGTGCCTCAACATTATCATCATTAATTAATCAAGAACACGCGGTATTCCCACATACATTGTGGATGTCTGTGGGAAAAAACATGAATTGATTAATGTAAAAGCTACGTTATTTGTAAAATTGAAAAAGTCTAAGATTTGTATTCTTGGGGTGTTTCTGATCTCTATACTCAAACCAACTATTAACCAGAGTAAAAATCATCCGGACAGGAAACGTCCTTGTTTTAGCCTTTATTCTGTACATATTTATTAAACTGTCCATTTTTTCAATCCCTCCTATTTACACATTGTACAATTCGACACACTTTGGCCTTTTGACTAAAAAGAAATCTTGTATGTCAGCACTCCATGAATGTACTTGGTCTTTATCGTCCACTACAACAAAGCTATATGTTAATGTAACAGAGTTTGTGAGTTGATAAATGTTAGTTTTTAGTGCAAACGTTTTAAATAAATCAAATTTGAAATAATGTATAAAATATAGGGATGGTATAGTTAAGCCAGAGCCTATATCAAATTGGTCGAGCCCTTCGGTGTTAAACGTTTCACAAGGGAAAGCACCCCATAAGATGTCCATCTGATTGGCTGATTTTTTTGTTCACATTTGTGGGTGTTTGACTATCTAATGCGCTAACTTCCTGGTCATGAAACATTTCATCATAACATTTTTGCTCTGTATTATTCATATCTGGATTAGTATTTTCCTCATCAGATAAATAAAATTCTCAATTATCCAAATCATAAAGGCCACCATTCAGTCATACCTTTTCGGAAACAAGGAGCTGAAATTAGAATATTTTAGCAAAAAAAACAAACGAGTACGTTAATTCAAAACCTATATTTTAAAAATAGAGGTCCTTCGCTAAAAAAAGAACACAAAATAAAAAAACAGTAAATTTACTACAAATATGTACACATGTTTAGGTCTAAAAGTATTAATTATCAGTTTCAATTTAGTTTACTTTTATTTCAGTCATTTTTTAAATCTAAAATAGCAATTCAAATTGCTAATATATTTAACCAACAATCAATAATTTAGGTCAACAAGTAAGTCTAGATCTATGTCTAGGTTAGCTGGAAATTTATTATAAAATTTATATGTAGACCTATACAATTTTTACTTTTCTTAGGTAAAAAATAATTAATTTTTATTTTCATTTTTGTTCACAGCTTCGTTTCAGTCATATTTAATCTAAAATGGTCATTTCAAATAGCTGATACCTTTTACAAAAAAAAAAAAATAACAGTAAAATATCTAAACAAACGAGTAAAGCTTGTATAATAATAAGCATAACCTTTTTTAGATTTGCCACGCTTTGTACAAGATTGCATACTACATTTTCATTTTTTAAAACGTATTTAGCAAAATACATATGTTGTGCTAACATGATATTAATTTAAAAGGGTAATCTATCGTTTTAGCTACGTAAAATCGGCCGATACTGGTAATGTGAAAAAAAAGATGACTGATTAAATTTTAGTAATTATTTCACATTTTTAGGAGGATTTATGTTTTGAAAGTTACAAAAATGTTTCTAAGTTTAATTCATGTACCTGTGTTTAAGCAATTGTTTAAAACTTTTCATTATAAATATTATAAATAACGACTAGCGATGTTTTCATCAGATGGAACCCAGCTTATTTACTTTAGCAGCCATCTTGTTTAAGTGTTTTTTTGGTAAAATTATAGTTAGAGATTCAGTGGAAACCACTCTAAATTACTGATGGTCGCTGTTTATATAACAAATCTTGCTCGCAAACACTGCTGTTTAAAGTTAATTTCTGGCCAATATTGATATATTTAGCCATTGATTTTGGTTTATTATTCAGTTATCTATTATATTTGACACAAATATATCACAATATACTTCTTAAAGCCTTAACAATGGGGCACCTTTTTTGCACATTACTAGCAGCGGGCGACTTTACGCACCTGAAACGATAGATTACCTTCAAAGGTAATAAGTAACATCTTACTTTATAAATAAATATTATTACTCATGATTTATTCAATCACTTTATCATCAATTATAATTATGAAAATACTCACCTGTGAGCACCAGTTTAGGCTGGGTTTCCAATTTGAATCATTTTAAAAATTAAAAACTCAAGAAAAGAAATTGGATGTTTAAAATGTTGAAATGTTGTCAATGAATGAAAACAATACGAAGCAATTGAATATTTGAATGTTTAATGATAATTTATTTTTAAAAAAAAAGCCATGAATACAAAGAGGACCACCGCGTCGGAAGGGGCTGCTATGTTTAGCATTACGTTTTTGCTTATCCGTAAAGTGTCTTTCGTTTCGAATTCGTTTGCAAAAGAAAATAAACGAAATTTATAATACGGAAAGTAATTTTTAAATTAAACATGTTTTGTACCTAATAATAATTTTTATAATATTTTATTTAATCTGCTTGCTGTCTGCCGTGCATTTCTCGTCATAGATCACAGATATAGTGCACTTAATTAACTTTTTAAAACAAAGTCACACGCCTAAATTAACACAATATCTAACGCGTTGATTAAACACATATAAATGTTTCGTCATTTCGTCATTTCTCTGTGAAAGATTCTAATTTGAAGTAAAGTACGAAACACGTACGCTAGAGTAGGTATTAAGAAAAAAGCATTATTTTTTTCCAAAAAAGAGCAATAATTGCAAATTGTATGTGTTTTGTATTAACTAGACAACATATTTAATAACAATTTGATTATAAAACATATAAAAGCTAATTTACGTTTAAATATATGTTGGTTTGGACAGAAACAAGTACTCATTTCGAATTAAGTTTTTTTAAATGTGATTGTTTAAAAGATTTTCTTAATGACAAATGTCCACATGAAATGTATTGAGAAAGTAGGTAAGAGGCAGACATTGATTGATCGGCTTTAGAAAAATATTGAACAAACTTTTCCAGTTTTTGATCTTTTAAACTGTTTTGGTTGAACTTTCCACATTGCGATATTACACAGAATATAAACACTGTATTTAATCAGGAAAAATGGAACCTGAAATACATATATATATATATTCAATTTATTTATTCATTCATTTATCTACATTGCTGTTCTATTATTTTTTGGTAAATAAATGTTTCTACACAATACAGTCATTACAACTTCAAAAAGAAATTTAAGAGTGGAAATGTTTTAACCTTTTTTATTGCTAATGCGTTTAGAAAATTAGTCAGTAGCTCAATTGCGTCGTTTCTAGCCAAATCCTGTAAGGAATACAAATTACTTCCATATCACTATAGTAAAATATAATCAATAAAGCGGGAGCTATCTCTCTTAACCTTTCTCGAATATTCTTATATAACAATACGGGTGGTGATAAGTCATTATTTTTAATCAATTTTGAATTAGTTAAACTTTTTAAAATAAACTAAAATCTCGTAGAAAACAGCATTGCGCACCAAGTGATCAGCAAAGAATGTGTGTATAATAGTGCGGAATATTAGTGCTTTATAAAATCACATTCGTTTTTTTTTTTCAAATCAAAAATAGGACTGAAGACTTTCTTATGGTCAAAAGAAAATTATTCAACATTTGAAAGAATGCAGAAAGCTAGATCTTTTACTAATTTGTGAAAAGTCGTTTATCTATCTAAAACAGTACTTAAGTTATAGGCTTTTTAAAAACCAAAAGAAGAATAAGTTCCACTTTCGGTTATAGGAAATCGATTAAAAGTTGATTCAGAACTACAAATTTGATATACAAATTTGATATAATACGTATATATGAAATGTCATTACCTTAGCTAAATATATTTGCAATTTCGGCTATCTATATACTACTAAAACTCAATGTTAGAAATGTATTTCTTTTTTTTTTTTTTGTTTGTCTGATTGACTACTGGAGAGAATCTGCGCTATGTGGAGAGCTGTAAAATAGTATGTAGATAGTGAACAATTTTTGTTTTCAGACAACTGTTAATCACAAATTTATTTAAAGACGTTAATCAATTTATTGATTTATTCATTTGTAGATTAACCACATTAATTTTATGCTGCAGAGTCATGGAAACTAAACAAGAAAGAAGAGAGCCAACTCAGAGGCTTTGAAAGAAGATCCCTCCAACGAATCCTCAGGATAAAGTGGGACGACAAAGTCCCGAACAAGGAAATATGGCGAAGGACAGGATTAAACGACATTGTCTCAGAAGTTCGAACGAGGAGATGGAGATGGCTGGGCCATGTCCTACGCATGAGCAAAAAAAGACTCCCCAACATGGCGCTGAAGTGGAACCCACCCGGAAAGAGAAATAGAGGAAGACCACTGGGAACATGGAGGAGGTAGATGGAAGAAGAAGTACAGGCTACTGGCAAAACCTGTCATGAACTAAAGTGGCTCGCCCAGGACAGGGTGGAATGGCGGAGGTTTGTTGCTGCCCTATACTCCACATGGAGTGATGAGGATTAAGTAAGTAAGATTAACCACATTAATTTTAAAATTTTAGAAAAACGACTTTACTTTAACGGAATAGTGACGTCATATGATTTGTTTACTTTTTAGTACAATAAATTGCGACTTCAATCCAAGATAGTTGCCGATTCAGATGTTTAACGCGTTCTTAAACTAATTTTCTCGACGACTATAACTTTAACAATACATCCGTTTGATATTTTTATTACGTTTCAACACTATTATCAATTTTTTAACATTTCTTTTTATTTTATTATACAATACATTAAATTTGAAATAATTCTAGATCTAATTCTAGGGCTGATTCGCGTAGATTGTTACGCCGCTTAGAAGTAAAACACATAAGTTATTAACTTCTCGAGAGTACGAGCCTAGATAGCTAAGAGGTTAGCACATTAGGTTACCATGCGCGTGGCATGGGTTCTAGACATGTCAGAGTTGTTTTTTTTTTTTTTATTTTTTTGTTTTTGGTTGTGAATAATAATGTTGCCTTTGCCTATTGGAATTTAGCGGGATACAGGGCAGGTGAAGTAGAGTTCACCATTTTCTTTGTCCTCAGTATATAAAGTGAATAGTTTCGTCAGAGCCGTGCTCGGCCGGAATCTTTTTTTTAAGATAAAACATGTTGTCTGAGACTTGGCGGAACACTGGGCAGGTGAATTAGTTTTGGGCAGGTGTCAAGTTCACCTGTGACGACAACATATGAAGAGATAGTGTGGTCAGACCCACGCTCAGCCAAAAACATGTCTGAGTTGGGAGGACACTGGGCAGGTGAAGTAGAGTTGACCTGTTTTTGTGACGTCAGCATATGAAACGATTATGTTGTCAGACCCATGCTCAGACGAAGTGTTTTTAAAAGACAAAAACGTCTGAGGTGTGACGCCTTTTTGAATGTTGGGTCTGGTTATTTTGTGATGATTAGTGACAGACGTGATGTCATTTATGGATGACCCCCGAAACCCACAGTTATCTAACTAGATAACGGGTAGTCTAGTCAAACTATAAATTTACTTAAGTTATAGGCTTTTGAAAAACAGTAAATTGCCGAAACGTTTATTCAGAACTACAAATTTTATATAATAATTATAAATGAAATTTTGTCATCCTAGCTTTAAAGGTAGTCAAGTTATCGTATTCACAGACAGACACACAGACTGATATAGAGGCAGACACACATATCTATGGACCACATTCCAAAACTAAGTTTTTCTGACTTAGGGAGATGTACAACGTGGAGATTTGTGTAAATCTTGATTTCAATTTTTTGCACGATTACATCACTTCCTCTATACTCTGTATAAAGTAAAAATCAGGTGTAAGCTATGACAGATTTATGTTTATTTTCTCGTATACAGAGTATAGAGGAAGTATTGTAATCATGCACAAACCTTACATGTTTTCACAGTTTTACTTCTCAATTATTCAATATGTACGCAGTATAAAGGACTTATTTTATTCGGGCAAAAGTTTTAAAACCAAATTTATTAAACTGTCGGCGCTTTACACATCATATAGTTGGGAAGCTGGGTTTTGTAATTCTGTCCGTATGTCTGTGTTTGGATTTGTGTGTGTGAACACGATAACTTGAATACTGTAACAGTTAGGTTGATGAAATTTCATATATAAATATGTTATCAAATTCGTAATTATGTTTCAACTTTTCCGCAATTTCTTTAAACCCAAAATGGAACTTATTTTACTTTTGGTTTTTCAAAAACCTATAATTTGGGAACTATTTCTGATAGATAAATGGCATTTTACAAATTAGTAAAAGATCTAATTATCTGCCTTTTATAACATTTCTAGCAATTTTCGTTGACCGGAAGTAGTACTTTACGCTATTTCCAGTTTCTTAAATAACGTATATGAATTTATAAATACTAATATTCCGCACTATTATACATACATTGTTTGCTTTTTACTTGAGGCGTAATTCTTTTTTCTACGAGATTTTGTTCTATTTTTAAAAAAATTTAAGTAATTAAATATTGATTAAAAATCCCGTCTATATCCTAAGTTGCACACCCCGTTGTGTTATATAAGAATATTCAAGAACGTTTAAGGGAGATCACTCCGCTTTTTAGTTTTTAAGAATTAATAAAGCTTTTAAACAGTGTTGTGCCTAATAGTGCCATATGTAAATTTGGAAGTAGCATTTCTGTTAAAAATAAACTTTTCCTATCTTCTGCACATATTTCAACATTACTGTAAAAAAAAACCTAGTAGTATGTTACAGACATGTTTTTATGTGAGGTATATTCAATATATTAGAACGCTTATCAATATTTGAAGCTTAACTAACCTTTGCGAATTCCATATTAATTGCTGATAAGTTATTAAGATTTTTCAGAGTTGCATATGCTACAGCATAGGAGAATTGAGGTGTACTTGAGTCAAATAGTCTTAACTTCCACACTGAACACATAGTAAGCTCTGAAAAATAGCATTAAAGCTTTTATAAATGTATCAAAATCAAATTAGCAGTACTCACTAGATACACCATCATTGGTTGCAAATTATATTTTTTAAATTGTTATGTGAAGGCCTACAGATAATTTTGTGAAATTACACCACTGTCTTAAATTATTTTTTTTTTAATTTATGAGTAAGGCAATATCGAAAAACAAAAGCGTCGGGCGCTATACTATGTGCTAAATATGTTTAATAGAATTTAAGAAGTGACCCAGTCCTTTCTTTTTAGTTATTTAAATAATAGTTTATTATTATATATTAAAAGATAATTTATTGTCTCTTTTTTAGTGCATTTTTATATCAAAGCTTGTTATTAAAACATATTTTATTTTTTTTAAAAATGCAGTATGTTTTTTTTTTAATACAGTAGAGTTGCTTGATTAAAAACTATTGTGCACCAAATGAACATAAAAATACGCCTTTGCAGATAAGTTTCTCTCATTGGTAGGGCCTGGTCTGTACGGCTTGCTATTAATAAAATTACTCGTTGTTTTATGTATTTCACATACTGTCGTAAAGTTAAGCATTATGATATTTAAATTAAATGCATCTAATTGTGAGGTAAAAGGATCTAAATAAAATTACCGGCAAAATTACGTTGAACTAATATTTGAGAAATGTTAAAATTTTCATGAGGTAAATATTTCGTTATCCGAAAAATGATTTTCTGATAGAGATAAAACTGGAATAAATCGATAGAATCAAAATTTTCTATATCATCTCCATCTTGTTCTGATAAGAAATATGACTTTAAGTTTTCAAAACTTCGGTCGTCCATAAATCCAGAAAAAATCTGCAAAAAATATAAATGGTAAGTAAAATACAAAAAAGCGACACATACAAACATACGCCTACGCTTAGTTATAATAAGTTATACTAATAGTTATATTTAAATTAACTACATTTATATTTATATAGTTATGTTCATCTTCATCTTCATGACATTGGCATTGGCATTGTCAGTGAAAGTGACAGTGACAGTGAAAGTAACATTGACATCTGAAATTTGACATTTGACATTGAGGTAGAGGTTAAGGCACAGGTAGAGGTACAGGCAGTGGAGTCGCAGTAAGGCACTCGTGGTGACATCCCTCCAAAAGAAATTATATATATATATATATATATATATATATATATATATATATATATATATATATATATATATAGGCATAGGCATAGGCACAGGCACAAACAAAGGCGTGGGCGTAGGCGTGTGCGTGGGCGTAGGCGTAGGCGTAGGCGTAGGCATAGGCATAGGCATAGGCATAGGCATAGGCATAGGCATAGGCATAGGCATAGGCATAGGCATAGGCATAGGCATAGGCATAGGCATAGGCATAGGCATAGGCATAGGCATAGGCATAGGCATAGGCATAGGCATAGGCATAGGCATAGGCATAGGCATAGGCATAGGCATAGGCATAGGCATAGGCATAGGCATAGGCATAGGCATAGGCATAGGCATAGGCATAGGCATAGGCATAGGCATAGGCATAGGCATAGGCATAGGCATAGGCATAGGCATAGGCATAGGCATAGGCATAGGCATAGGCATAGGCATAGGCATAGGCATAGGCATAGGCATAGGCATAGAAAAGAGAATATCACACCAAATGTACAGTGTGAGTATAATATGCTGAAAGTTCGTAAATTTGAAAAACAAAAATTGTTAATGAAATTTTTCCAGGTGTTTTCTTCTACTATATTTAACTATGATATTTATGTTACTTCACATATCCGGATATTTATGGTAATGAATTTATTACTTACTATATTACTATATACCCCTTCCGATGCTGCGACACGCCATTTGTCTACCAAAATCTTTGACCTAAAAATATAACACAGTATTTACAGTAGTCGAGGGTTGGCATTTTCGTTACATTTGATGTTGTTTACCGTTATTTTATGATTTTTGACAAATTTTGTATTTATATTAATAAAACTATTCAGTAAAAACAAATAAAGTATACACTCGGATGATGCCAAGGTATTAATATATTTAATTAGACAATTTCATAAATAGTAGCTACCAAGAAGGGTTCTGTGAGTGCGCATATTCATTAAAATGGTGGTATTCGATATCTTCATAGGGTTAAGAAACAAATAACTTTTAATTTTAGTCTTAGGTAATGGTTCATTTTATCTTGCAATATTATCAATTGTAAAGTAATATGTGTTTTATTTAATCTTATTTAAATGTTAGAAATAGTTATCATGCGTTAATTTGTTATATTTTGCTATTCTTGTATATGTTCAGTTTTGTTCTTTTTATATTTTTATTTAGTGTTTTAATATCATAGCTTGCTTATAGGTTAATGTTAATACAATTTAGATTGTCGCGGTTAAGTGAACTAAATTATAAAATTGATTTACATGAAACTACGAGTTTACATTTTACTAATGTTTTTATAATCTTTAAAATCTCTAATTTTATTTATTTGTATATTTTACTCGTTCAATACAGGTATTCAAATTATTTATAAACAATAACTATTCTAGTAACATTAATTATTGAAAACATATTGTGATTTTTAAAGTATCTATTCTTATCGTATACTTTCTTTGATTTAGACTCCTTTATATTGTGCATTGCAGTACTTATGGGGCAGATAATATTAACTATAGATGCATTATAAGAGCAGCTCACTTGTTAATGTTACAATCTGAGTTTAGAAATAATAGGTAAACGACTGAAATCGCTTAGATTCAAGGAATCCTAAATTAATTCAATAGAATGTAAGCTGACGTAATTTATTAGTTTATTTAGTTGTATTTATTATTTTAATAAACGCAGGATTTAAATAAAGCAAATATTGTAATTGGTTTTTTTATTTATTTTGAATTACATATATACTTGAAAGTTAATAAATAAAAACTGTTTTCCAATATAAATTTAAAAATCGTTAGATGCAGTAAATATTGACCAATGCGAACATGATTGACTATGAATATAATATTTACGATTTGGGGACGTTTTAAAAATGAAGTAATACTAACCTATCTATGGTTGGAAATAACGTTTTTACTTTATTTACAATTGGTATTGGCATATCTTTTTCATATCCCACTGAAATTAAAATAGAAGAAAATATATTAGAATAACATATTCACTATCATTCGGATATTGATTAAATTTGTAATACGTAAGATATTTTTTCAATACCCGCTTTTTCTATGAAAGTTGCCAAATCTGCTGCAGTAAGTTGGAAGAAATTGTTGTTGAGACAAGCGCTTTCATCACTGACAAGTTTTATTAACCTGAGCCAAATGTATAAATCGGCAAGTTGAGCTTCGACTCCAAACAACAGCAAGATCCACATGAAGTCAAATTTAAAATCTTCTGCCGCAATAAATAGAACGTTCAAACCCTCTTCATTAATCAAGCGCAAGTTTATCTTGTTATCCCTCGTAGTTGTCCGTGGAGTATGTTGATTGAAGTCTTCTAAAACAAATTTTGTATTACCAGTGGGATCCGATATAACTGTGGATACCTTCTTATAAATAAGCTCTAATAAGTTGGCTTCAAAAACAGATGATGTGTTTAATATGGTAAGTACACTTTCGAAATTTATTCCGAATTTGTGAAAGCAGGCAAAATTACTTCCATGCTTAATCAAGGTCTTAAAAGCAACAAAATCCATCATAATAACTGCTATCATCAATACGTTTAATCCTTTCTTATTAAACTTATTAAAATCACAACACCATCTAGCCACCAGCTTCTTCAATAACTCGTACTGATTATATTCACACAACATTTTAAACACATTCCACGCTTCTTTTTCCTCGTATTCTGTACTGTCTTTGAGTAATACTTCAGCTACATTAGAATGTCCGTATTTTAAAGCTAAAGTTAAAGCATTGTCTCCCCTCTCATTCTTAGCTTTCACGTATTGTTCATGTTTGTCTGGTGATATTTTAAAACTTTCTTCCAGTAAAACTTGTACAGACTCGGCATGTCCTAAGTAAGATGCAAACATCAGTGGAGAGTAGCATTCACGTTGAGAGGGTTGGCAATCGGCTGTGACATTTTTCAACGAAATTATGCTATCACTGATATTAGAATTTTCATTCACTGGCGCATAATTTAAGTCAATACTTCTAAATTCATCAATACACACGTTGTTACGTAACAGAGCAGATACAATTTCGAAATGGTTATTCTTTATCGCCAGCATAAGAGCATCGTAACCATTTTCATTATCCTGAAAAATGTCTGCTTGCTTTGAAACAAGCATACCAAAGATGTCTATATAACCAAACTCTGTAGCAAGCATTAAAGCATTTGCGCCTTCCATGTCTATCACATTTACATCACATCCTGCTGATATCAAATACCTCACCACATGAACTTGCCCTTTCTCTAAAGCCAACATTAAAGCTGTCTTACCTAGGTAGTTTTTCAGATTTAGGTCAGCATTTGATTCAACCAAAAGTTGCACTACATTTAAATGTCCATTTTGTGATGCTAACATTAAAGCAGTAGACCTTACGTGGTTTATTTCATTAACATCATATTTTATTTGGATTAAAAACAGAACAGTGTTGTGATTTCCAGTGGAACTTGCCATCAACAAATGATCGTTTCCATTGATGTATATGTACTCAGGTTGGCATAAACTGTGTAATATATTTAAAACACCGTGGATTCGCATATCAATAGCTACTTGAATAGCATTAAACAGCTGGGGTAAGAAACTGTCAGGTTCAAATATAAGAGACGAAACAGGAGCATCTTGTTCATGTATTGCAGCAATAAATTCTTCCCACTTGTAAATCTTTGTGTGGTTTACATAATTAGCTTTATTTTTAATTTGTCTCACAATTTCATCGTGACCTCCCAACTCTGCACACATTAAAACAGTCAGACCATATTTATTGCTTAAGTTTATATTGGCGCCTAGAGTAATTAGTAACTGAAACGTTTCAATTTTACCACACAATCCTGCATACATTAAAGGAGTTATATTACCAGAAAAGAAATCAGGAAAGCTAATGTTATAACATATAAATCGAATTAAGTGTACGTGATTGAAATGTAATGCTATTATCATCAAACTGTTCAGATCATGAGCACACCATTTGCGATATTCTAAAAAAGGTAATAGTTCAGCAGAGCTTGGTTTAATCCTTTCATAATAAACAGCTAACATGAGAGCATTCCACCCATCCTTTTGTTTAAGTGTCAAGTCAGCTCTGTGCCGTTTTAGGACATTGACGACCCCTATAAACCCGTTACTAGCTGCAAGCATGGAAGCTGTCCAGCCATTTTTATCCTGAACGTTAACATCTGCTCCACTTATCAGTAAAAGTTTGACAACTTCCTTGTGCCCGTTGTTGGAGGCAAACATAAGAGCGTTCCATCCGTTCTCATCAACTAGATTTATATCGGCATTTAGTGACATTAAATATTTTACATAAGTGTAATGTCTGTTTTCTGAAGCCATCATCAACGCTGTTCTACTGTCAAAAGTTGTGTTTAAATCGAAATTTTGTTTTAATGCTCTCTGCAGCATATATTCACACCCCAACACTCCTGATTGAAACAAATATGTACTTTGTATTACATTTGCATACAGTTGATTGTCAAGAATTTTCAGTATTAATTGACAATGACAACGTAATCGTTTTGTCCATTCTGACATGTGAAGATCTGGAATTCTTTTAGAATGGTTTATTTTGTCATCTATTTCCGACCGTAAACCCGCATCGTGTGATAATGTACACAGCATAAACAAAAAGTCTGGATCATAATCTAAGAATAAACTCTCATCAGACAGTAAAATATCTACCACTTCCTTCCAACCATTTTGTAACGCCAATAGCAAAGCACTGTATCCATTGTAAGTTTTGCGATTAATGTCAGCTCCATTTTCTACCAACAGCTGCACTATATTGTGATGGCCATAAAATGAGGCTAGCATTAGAGGCGTCCAGCCTTGAATTCTATATTCAACAAGAGGTGTGTCATTAACAAGCTCGTTTACCAAAACACTCAACCCTTTTATAGATGCGATATGTAGATGACTCCATTCATTTTCGTATGGAGTTAAATCAATCTTATTTTTTATCGTCAGCAGATATTCCACCACAGTAACTTGCTCAAAATAACATGCAATTTTTAGAGCATCCCATCCACAAATGTTTTTATTTAAATTAGCATTGTTTTCAACAAGTAGCTGAAAGATATTTATATTTCCATTTTTTGCCGCCAGCATTAGTGACGTCCACCCTTTGATCGTACAATCTATGTTAATAGATATATACTTTAAAACCTCCTCCACGATATCAACATGTTCACGTTCTGTAGCAAGAAGCAAAGACGTCCAGCCGTGCTCCTGCAGGTTTATATCACATCCTTGTTTTATAAGTTTTAGAAACTCCTTACGGCATCCTTTGTAGACAGCTTTTAAAAGTGGATGAGAGATCAAATTAGAGCTTTCACACATGTTTCTATTGTAAGTTTATTTACTCCGACTTTTATTCTTTTCTGAAACGAAAAAAAACGTTTTGCATAGTCAGTGAAAACTAGTATCTAATGTTGATTATAAAGTCTATTAATTATTCAACTTCTGTTCGATTGTACTTATTGGTTGCTGCAATAAACAAAATGTACATCCACATCTTGTAGCGTTTCCCAACATGGGCCTTACATCTTACCAAAGGGAGGGGGTATTTGATTTTTGTAAGGGGATTAAATAGTTTCACTTTTTAAAAGAGTTCCACCTAAGAACATTTATAACAGCCGATGATCTACCGTAATAACATATGCTACGGTCTATAAAATCTTCCGTAAAAAAAAGGAGCAAATGCGATTTATTCTACTTCTACAATCTTCTTGTAAAGCACAGCCCCATCTACGAGAGACAATTCTAACATAAAGTTGTAGGCCTACACAGCTTATTACAAAACAATTTTTCTAGCAGCCACAAAATGTATTCGAAGAATATTAAAAAAAACATTACTTTTCCTGAAATTCTTCAAGACCTCCAAAGAAATTACATGATAAAAATCGTTACCAAAAACACAGTAGAACACTTGACTTCTGTTAAAAATCTGTGTATATAATTCTCTTCATGGAGGTACCATACAGAGCACCACGTAAGCTCAACAGACTATATCGCTACCATTCCCAACCCACCAGGAGAGGAGTCGAAAGTGAGGCTGAAAATAATCTTCCGTCACTAGCTACTGATAGTGTTTTAAAGCAAAATATTTTCAGTCGCAGCATTGGTAGTGTCGAATTCACAAATTATGAATGACAGAAAAATATAAAATAAACCAACTAAATAGCGGCGTATGCTACGTGGCGGCTCAGCTCGTAATATTTTAAAACTAAAAAAAAGCAGCGAAGGTTGTATTTCAACATGGTAGTTTAATTGCAGTAAAATAAATCTTGCAGGAAAGATTTTAAAAACTCATGGTCACAACATTTGTAGTTTACGCAAAAAGGCTTAATATACACCAATTCGGTCAGACCAATCTTAAAATATTGCACTAAAGCTTTGAAATCAGTAACAAAAAAAATCAGCTAGTAAAACTAACAACATAGAGAAAATTGTACTAAGATTTATATCAGAAGCTATGAAAAAAACTCCAAAAAAGCTATTTAGAAAGGAATGCAGCCATTATTGGACGGCGTTGACAAGCGGTAGGGTGCTAGCCTGCTAACCCACACGTCTTGGGTTTAAATTCATTTGCAAGTAAGTAATACTTTTATTAGCCGTTAACCATTTAAGTTGTAGTCGTTTTTTATTCTTTTGAAAAAAAACTTGTATTTACTTAAGAGAAAAAACATTAAAGCCATACGTCTATATCATTAAAAAGTATTACATATTATAATTGACAATCGTATTTCATACTGTACAAGCAATATCTAAAATAAAAGCTCTGTAACCAAGGTCGTAAGTGTAAGGCTTATTTACTGTGTTTGCCCCATTTCATTGGATTATCTAAAAATAAACTTTATTACTTTACAACACTCCTCCTTATCTGTACATTGACTTGCCCGGTAATATAATAAAAGTAACAATAAAAGTATATATTTTTAATTGTGACAATATTCGGCAAGGTAAGCTTTTTTATATTATTAGTAGCAATAAATTAAAATATATATTATTTTTTAAAAGTTAATCAAAGTGCAGAAAGTTGGAAAACTATTTACATTTACAGTTACAATGCCATAGAATAAGAGGAAAAGAAATAATGCGATGACTCTATGTAGGAAGCATAAAATCTTTATTTTTCGTTCCGTTTAGAACATATTTTCAGTTAAAGCATGTTTTGTTGTATTAGCAAGATTATTCCATAAATTGGCCTGAATATGATAATTAATAGAATGTATAATTATATTTAAACATTTTTTTTTTTAAATACAAAAAATCAATCCTCACCTTATCCACAATTTCACTGATGTATATATCAATTAAATAAGCACAATAGAAATGTTTATTTCACTTTGCTGTTGCTGTTATCACATGTGTGTTATCGGTTGATAGTTACTAGTTCATGCATTCTGTCTAGCAGCGGCACCTTATCTACCTGAAAGCCAGTCACACGAGAACTTGAAATGATGTTTGATGTTTTGCTGTATGGTTCTTTATTGCTGTGTTAAATAAAACTAGTACACCACTTAAAGAAGGCTCATATATTTTATAACGCTTTCCACTACGCTATCTAATAGCTTTTTATGGCGACCTTTTGTAATTGTTAGCTTGTGTGTTGATATTCCAACTACACCATTAAACTTTACTTAAAATCTGAACCTCTAAATAACCAAAGTAATTAATTCATAGTGTTGCCTTTTTTCTCTAAACCGAAACTAAATTAGAATTTTCTACATCAACTTAAAATTTAACCGGCAACGAAAAATGCCATTGAAAACAGATTATTATCCAGAATCGGCTTTTTAACAGGATGTAACCTTGATCTTCGCGTTGTTATTGAAACATGATAAATATAGTCGTTTAATACTTCTAAACCTTGCTTCTAGGCTCAAACTTGACAAACGTCGCATTTAGAATTTCCTTTTAGTTTGTCTTTTTTGTCTAGTCTGTAACAACAGTGTTGTGTGCTGCCGAAGACCTTGGGTCCAAAGGTCCAGGGTATTTGTAACTGTCTTTAATTTGTGAGGTATGTAACACTATCTGTTTTCTTACGAGTTTCTATCAGGTAATTCTTCAAGGGAAGTGGCGGAGTCCGCCGAAGAATGTCTACCGTCCCCTAAAACGAAATTAAATGTATATAGAAAATATACTTTTGCCAGTTGGCAGCTCCTCTCCACGAAAATTTAGTCCACCCTCCCCTCCCCAGTAAACCTCAATCATGCAGATAGTGTTTCTTTCAGACTTTTTTCTCGGTTGGGGGGGGGGGGGCGGATTGAATTATCCGGGCGAGGTGGGCTGACATTGGTAACAGTATATTGTTTTTATACAAATTCTATTTTGTTCGAGACAGGGGCTTTAATGTTCTTCGGTCGGGGGTGGGGGGTGGGAGGGGGGTGCGGTGGATTAAATTCTACAGTGGGGTGGGCGAGGGGAGGGGGGCTGAAACCATTAGAGCTATATATTTTCTATATAAATTGTATTTCTTTGGGGGGGGGGGAGGGTGAGGTAGACGTTATTTAGGGGTGGGGAGGGGGGTGCCTACCTATCCAAAGAGATTTAAGATTTGGCAAATAAATTATGTGATATTGTAAGTGCCCTTATTATCAAGTATAAATGTTGTCATTACTTTTGCGGGTTTTTTTTTTAAATTTCGGCAATGGCTTGTTAATTCAGTTTTCTCTAGAATCGATGACGTCATTTTATTATGTGTACTTTTCCGGCTATTGTACATATATAGTACATATTTCGGTTAGTTTAAAAAAATTCCTTTATGTTTCATGTGACGTAGAGATCTTTTACTATCCATTTAAAAAAAAAATTCCTTGTGTTTTCTCTAGAGCGTTTCCGACAAACAGAAACACAGACAGAATAGCGAAACTATTATTATCAATGAAGCCTTAATTATATCATGTGGAAGCAGCTTCAAAAATCCTTCGCATTCTTTATATGTTTGCTGATTTGTCGAATGCTTATATCTGATATATTAAAAAATCAATATCTATTTTTGTTTATCTGTTTTATGCCTTTTGTTCCCATGAAATTTTATCTTTGAAAACTAACCTATACAACTGAATATCTAACAAAACATTAATTAAAATAGCTTTTGTGCATCTCTTCCGACAAGCTTTACAGTTAGTTTATGAAATAACTTTGTAATACAACATAGCTTTCTGTAAATGAAAATATATTCGAAACAAAATGAAGAAAAAAGATTTCATGACTACCTAAACTGATTAACCGCAATGTTTCTTATTCCTCTTATTCGTTTCACTTTAAATCTGGCCGAGATGATAGTGTAATAGTTACAATGCGCAGGCGGTACGGTTCGAGCCTCATTATGTCAACGTTAAATTTAAACAAAAAAAATATTTTTAGATGGGAATGATAAAGTTGCTTATCGAAACTTGGCGGGACACGGGGTAGGTAAAGTAGAGTTCACTTGTTTCTGTGACCTCAGCATATGAAGGAATAGTGTGGTCAGGCCATTGCTCACCCGAAATCGGTGTTTTTAAGAAAAAACACGTCTGTGGTTTGAAGTCTGTTTAAATGTGGGGTCTGGCTTTTTGTGGCGATATATGTCAGTGAGTAGGGAAGGAGAAAAATAAAAATCGTCAAAAAACGTGACGTCATTCATCAATGGCCTCAATGGCACATAGCCAGATGACACTATACTATTCTAATTGGTAATGTTTAGAAGTATCAGAGTACAAAATCATTCTTGCTGTTTTATCTTCTTGAAATATGCAGTCGATTCCACTGCTTTTTTGTTGTATTAATTAAAATATACGACTTGTTAATACGGAAGATTATCAGGGGGGGGGGGGGGGGGTAATTATACTATAAAAATTCTCATGTATACTAAAGCCAAGTAATCGCCTAGCTGCTTCTGGAGCACTAACATATCGCAAAACCAATAAATATTTTTTGCTGTTACCAATTAAAAAAATATTCTTATTTAGTATTTCGTCGTTTTCTGATAAATAGAATATTATAAAAGCAGGCCTAATTATATTAAAAAAAACTATTATAAACTGTTCTCACGCAATGATCTTTTTTAATAAAGCAATTTTTTTTCTGTATGTATTCAAACGTATTTAAAAGCGTGTTGGATTTTTGTGATTCCTAATTAATGAAGTCGACAAGACTAAAACTAGTCGTTTTAAAGCACCATCAGTTGCTCTAGATATTTGAAAGTCGATAGCAAGTTCTCAATCTTGTTACCTCCCTTTAGTTTTAAATTGTTTAAAATTTTATTATTTGCTGCTAATAACCTTAACTAGATCGACCGCATCTGCGATTGTAAACATAATCGTGAACCAAAGCTCACCAGACTGTTAGGGTAATCGTATCTAGCTAGTTATCACCCCATTTGTTATTGAATATATCAATCTATCGAGTTATTTAATTATGTTATCTCCTATTAGTTTTGGATCCGTTTATTTGACGTTTAATGACTAAGTAAACATTGAGTTACAAGATTTGCTAAAAATCCACACAAAAAAAACCCACAAACAAACAAAAGATGTGAATTAAATAAAATCTTATAAACATTTTAGACGCAATGACTAGTTAATCCTTGAGAATCTCGTCGCCTTCTCGGTTAACATTAGTCGCTTTCAAATTCTCAGTCTTTATAACCTAGGTAAGCCAAATGAATGGCACTCAAGTTCGAAGTGCTATATAAATCTCTTCACGTGGTTGAAATTTGTGAACATTCCGATTACTGTTGTAAAATTTTACTGCTGCAATTAGATAAAGAAGGACCTGAAGTTTGTACCCCCTACGATTACCGAAGCGGTGATCAACCATATCGTTACACAAATCTCCAGACCTGGCCCTATCGTCAGCATACTCAAAATCAACAAAAGTGGTTTGTGGGCTGTGGACTTATGTCCTAACACCCCTTTGAATGAGCTGCCCCATTTTATTGAGATAGAAATCGGCAGCGAGAACTACACATCCTCTTCCATTTAAATGGAAGGAGAAAGATCTGCCCCTTTTGTGGAACCACTTCATTGATCATTACATTTTTTACTGGTTAAAATGTCAGTTTTCAGTTAATATCCGTTTCCGTTTTTAATTTCGTTTCAGGTTACTAATCGTTTCAATCGAAATTATTTTTATTTCGGTAAAATGTCAGAATGCTTTTAAAATGAGAGTTCTAAGTTAAGTTCCATTTCGGTTAAAATTAGGACCTGTTAAGATTCTAAATTTCCGTATCCGACTAAAATTACGGATCCGGTAACAGTGCCATTCCGGATAAAGCTCCGTTTTCCGTGTATATCCTTTTAAATTTCCGTTTCTGCTATATTCCCGTATCTTTCCGGCGAAATTTTATTATCCGGTTAAAACGCCTATTCTTGATATAAATTCTTTATAGATATTTTTCTTCTTCGTTTTTAATTTTAGTGTTGGAAGAGGTTCCCTTCAATGCAATTAAGTATTTGCGTGACAACTTGTTATGTGTAATATAGGATTTTACTCCGATTTCAGCTTGCTTTATTTTATTATTTTTTTTTGCGTTTGTGTAGGCCTGTGTGTTTGCATTTATTTTTGCTTTTGCGTTTATGTTAGCGTTTGCGTTTGAGTTTGTGCGTGATTGTGTGATTCGAAAGCATAAGAACAGGGCAGCAGTTGTTCAATTTTTTAGTTGTCTCGCCTTGGTGAGTGGCTGTTCCTAGCTACCAAGTCTTATCCGCCCGGGATTCGAACTCTGGACTTTTCGGTTCAACAATCATGAGCTAAACCTTTTAAATAAAGTTTCGTTTACAGTTAGATTTTTTTTATTATGCTTGAAATTCTGTATACTGCTAAATTTTCGGATCAGGTTAAAATAGGCGATTCTGAATAAAAATCCGGTTTCTATTACATTTTTCGTTTCCGGTTAAATTTTAGGTTGATTGATTGGAATTAGGTTTTGGATTCGGTTTAGAGACAATTTTTATCTAGTGGATAATATAAAAGACACTAACATTAGAGCAAATTTATTTTTCTAATTTTATTAAACCGGGAGTGATCTCCCCTAAACTTTCTCGAATATTCTTATATAACAATACGTGGGATGGAAACTCGGAATATAGACATGATTTTTAATTACTTAAACTTTGAAAAATAGAATATAATCTCGTAGAAAAAAAGAATTGCGCACCAAGCGAAAGCCAAAACAAAATGTGCATAATAGTCCGGAATATTATTAGTACTTTATAAATTTACATGCGGTTTTGCGGAAATCGGAAATAGCGTAAATTAATACTTCCGGTGAACGGAAATTACTCAAAATTTTAATAAAAGGTAGAGGATTAGATCTTTTACTCAAATGTGAAATTTCATTTATCTATCTGAAATAGAACACAAGTTATAGGCTTTTGAAAAATTCAAAGTAGAAAAAGTTCCACTTCCGGTTATCGGAAATCGCTCAAAGTTGATACGGATCTACGAATTTGATAAAATACTTATATATGAAATTTCATATTTCTTCGACATTCTATTCTATTTTTAAAAGTTTAAGTAATTAAAAATCATGTCTATATTCCGAGTTATATAAGAATATTCGAGAAAGTTTAGGGGAGATCACTCCCGGTTTATTTTTAATGTAAAAAAGGTCTTGTTGTAGATGTAGGTTTAGCTTTTGTCCTTGTGATCAACAATCTACTCAGGAGGATTTTGTCTAGGATGAGCTTAGGTGAAAGATGTAGGTAAACAAATGTATGACTAGATTAGTATTAATATGCAGTATCTACGAGTTGGAGTAGTTAACCATAGTAAGTAATATGGAATAATCTAAATATAGAGATGAATCGAATCACTACCCGTACGAATTCGAAATTTATTTAATTTATTTTATATTAAGACAGTGTCTAAGAGTGAAGCCTAATTGAACTTTTAATTAAGGTCATGGGTCAGGGATTTGCTAACAAAGATGTCTGTATGATGTGTTAATTTTTGTCGTTTACATTACAATCTGTTGTCTGTTATACATTACTACACATTCCAGCTAAAGCTTTAATATTATTTTTGTTTCTTGTTTCTATTATGTTCCAATACTTTTATCAATTACCTACTTCGATTCTATTATGTCGGAGAAAGCTCGATTCTAGGTTTAATTTCTAGGCCTTTAAACATCACTGCAAATAACTGGGATTTAATTCTTTATTAGCGTTTGGCTATAGCTTTAATGATATAGTTGTTTATTGTTTGTATTATGTAAAATTGGAAAAGGTTAAATTAGGATATAATTTGATGATTATTGAAAATATGATAAATAATACAAAATATGTTGCATCAATTCTTCTTCCTCTTAGTTCTTATTTTAAGTGTTGAAAGGGATTCCCTCCAGTACATTAAAATATTCGTGTCAACTGGCCATTGACTCTGATTTCAGCCTGCTTTTCTTTTGGGATTTGCTTTGGTAGCGTTTGTGCAACCTAAAGTGGCTGTCCCCAGCTATCGAGCCTCATCTGCCCGGGGGTTTGAACTCAGGACTTATCGGTTTCGCAAGCATGAGCTTAACCGACCCGACAAAGCCGACCTCCATTATTTAAATAACTAAATCAAATGAGTGGGTCGCTATATGTGTTAGAATTCAAGAAGCGATCCATGCTTTGACCTTTAGTTATTAAAATAGTAGTTTGTCATTATATATTTAAAGAAAATAAAAATTCACATTTTTAGTGCATTATTCCATAAAAGCTTGTTATTAAAACTTAAAAATAAAAGTGGTAGCTGCAGTGAGGTTTATGAGAATAGAAATAAAACGGATACCGTTAGCTTTCTCAGAAATTCAAGACAACAGTAAGTACAATGGACCTTTCGACCTAAAGTGTTTGTTAGCACAAAGTGCTAAGAGACTGCTAAAAAGCCAAACAAAAACATATTTTTCAACTTAGCTCGGAAATGAAAACACGTATTGTCTAAATAACACGATATCTAAAAGAAAAGATAATATATAGAAGTGGGGATAGTGGATGTGGTGTTTAGGGGAAGGGGAAGGGTGGATGAAAGATAACTGCTCGTTTAATCCATCTGGTGCTCGAGTCCCAAATTTTATTGTGAGCTGCATTTTAGTACTCAGGCAGTTTTAAAATTAAATTGATTGCAAAATCCGACAGTGGTAAAAAAAATTCTTTTAATTCTCATCCTCTCATTTAAACATTTTTTAAGGAGAAACTAATCAGGTTTTTGTCTACAACTAAATCTGCACAAAAGGAAGTACTTACATTTGTCTAGTTGTTGAATAATTCACGTATTAAGAAAATGCTAATGAAACAAATACACGTCAACACACCAACCTCTGCTTTCGTGTCTTGACTATTGCAATCCTGAGCTAATTTAAAGTGTGTGCTTTCATGAAGGATCCGCTACAAAAATCTCACTGTAAATTAGACCTAAGAGCTTTTTTAAGAAAAGGAAGTATCCTCTCCCAACTCAGTGGTAAAGGCAAAGACATAATAAGGAGATAATTGCGGTTAGGTAAAAGTTGTGTTCGGTAATGTTTATTGGTGATGGCGCGCTCGTGAGTCTGTATGAAAAGCCTTGATCACTGTTAATCACTCTCAATAAAAGTGAGTTAAAACACACTTCGGCGACCACCCAGGTGTCGGGGACTTAGAGAAACGCACTCGGGAGCCCCCGGTTACACCATCGCTGAGGCGCCGCGTACGACCCCTGGTTGGGTTAATTATCGAATGCCGTGTGCCACCGTATCAATCTTGCAGGGTGCTCCTTAAAACTAATGTAGGCGCCATAGTTCTCACGAGGTAGCACAGGGCAGCCGAATCCCATCATTCTGGTGCGGCGGCGGACGCGCCTAATTCAATCTAGTGAGCAAATATATTACCACATTTTATCCAATATTCTATGGAACTCTTTAAAACGAACGGTTACTGAGCGACTATAGCATTGCATTATATCCACATCATATCGCGCTGTTTAAAATGAACGTAGGCGCAACAGTGCTCACAGATGAACCCGGGATACCAAATCGCTCCTGCTGGGGGGGGGGGGGTGCTGGAGAACGCGCCTTATTAAAAATAGTCAATGATTCGGGACACACAATCACCTTGGCGCCGATAGCTGCATAATTTGCAGTATTAGGTTAGGTTTGCCTGTCGTACCTACTGGGACATAGGCCACTGACAAGAGCTTTCCAGGCATCTCTGTCCTGGGCTAGTCTCTCTAACTGTCCCCAGGTGTATCCAATCTTCTGGGTGTCTTCTTGCAGGTCACGTCTACAGGTCTTTCTTGGTCTGCCTCTCCTCCTCCTGACTTGTGGATTCCAGGTGAGGGGCTGTCTTGTTATGCAGGATACAGGCTTCCTGATATTTGAAGTATTACTGCTGAATATAGTAGTACACTTTTCCCGCTCTGCAGGACGCCCGATTAACGAATACCAAGTTCTACGATAGCTGCTATGAAACTCTGGCGCAAAAACCGTGAAAAGAAAGAATCTTTTTATTCTCAGAAACAATCTCGGGAATGTTCTTATCAACACCCCAAAGTTTCACGACACTCGGATGAACGGTTTCGAACCACATACAACTTTTATTTTTTTTATACCGTGTAGAGAGAAAATCATACCCTCCCTGTGCACTGCGCTTGCAAAATTAAAAATGTTTTATTGCAAAAGCCTCCTATGGATTGTTATAATCAACTCCCCAACGTTTTAAAGCGATCGAATGAACGGTGTCAAACCACACTCGAATTTTTTTATATACCATATATAGAGAAGAATCGACTCGCGCCTTGCCGGGGCGCCACCCCTGCGAATTCGAACTTATTTTTCGCAGATACCTGTCCAGAAGTATTATCAACAATTTCCCAAAGTTTCATGGCGGTCGGATGAAATGTGTAGTAATGAATAAAAGACAGACAGACAAACACACACACACACACTCGTACATCGCTTTTTATATAACTAGCGTGCCCGTCCGAGCGCGTTGCCGCGAAGCTAGAACAAAGGATAGGCCGGGGCAAATCGCACCCTACCGGGGCGTCGTAGGACGTGTCTGCTGAAGTCTAGTTAACGACTATAATGCCCTGTTGTATCCATAGTCTATTGCACTGTTTAAAACGAACGTAAGCGCTTTAGAGCTCACGGGATAGCCCGGGGTGCCTAATTGCGACCTGCCGAGACGCCGGAGGATGTGTCTGATTCGATAAAGTCAACGATTAATGTTGTCCTTCGTGTCGTTATTGTCTGGCCTTTTTTAAAAAAAAAAAAGTCGCGCAATCAACGAAGCGCCAGCGGTTGAGCTTGTTTCAGTTTTACCGCTGAATATAGTAGTATCCCTTACCCGCTATGCAGGATGCCCGATTACTAGATGCCAAGTGCCAACATAGATGCTCTAGAACTCTGGGCGCCAAACCGTGTATTGACAAAAATAGCGACCTTCCGGGCACCGCCCAAAGAAATTTTAATGATTTTTTCACAGAAATCTTCTCTCAGGGTTATTCTCATTAACTCTCCAAGGTTTCATGGCACTCAGTTGAACGGTGTCGAAACGCATCCGACTTCTTTTTATATACTTATATCGACCAAAAAAAAAAAACGCGCCCTCCAGGGGATCAGCCCTTGCGACATTAAAAAAAAATTTTTTGCAGAACCCTTCCCTGGAGTGTTCTAATTAACTCTTCAGATCCATGGTGAAAGTATATATATATATATATATATATATATATATATATATATATATATATATATATATATATATATATATATATATATATATATATATATATATATATAGATTTTTGGTGTGTGTGAATGAGCGTGCGCTATGTTTGTGTGCGCATAAATGAGTAGACGTGACCGTGTTTGGGGGAGGGGGAAGGATCTAAGGGAAGTGGATTCCTTAAATGTAAAATGACCAACTTCTTCCTACGCCATGGTCTCAAGTACTTCTAAGGACTTAATGTTGAAGCTGTGTAGATACAGCACAGCTTATGTGCAACGTGCAGCGAAATAGGATGTTCTGTATCGCTGAATGTAACAAGCAACATGTTGATTTATAGTTTACAGTAATGGGATATTCTCAGAGTAATTGACGCTAGAAGTTTATTATCGTCTAGTTTAGTCCATCATACCAAAAAATTATATCAATTTCCCGATATTATCATCACCCCATTTTTCTAGTTAAAATAGCTCCGAAGATACTACAAAAATGTATTTTTAATGACATTACGCTAAGAGACAAAATAATGCTATAATGATAAAACGATCTAATTACATTTTATTTAAAATGAGTGGGACATTTTTGGTATGCTATCGCCAGTGTTTCTTCTTCTTCTTCGTTCTTTATTGTATAATTTAAAAATTAAGGGAATTTCCTCCAATCAATTAAGTATTACATGTCAACATCAGGGCCGTTGACTCCCACTTCAGTCTACTTTACTTTCTGGATTTTCTTCCATAGCATTTGTACACGCAAGAACAATCTGCAAGTCAGCAGTATTTTTTTTTCTCCTAGATAATGCTGTTTCCAGCTAACGAGCCTCATCTGCCCTGGGTTCCGAACTCGAATTTTGGAGTTAGCATCCATATGCTGTTTACCCGAGTATCACGCCAACTGCTGAACTACACTTTAAAGGGATAGTAACGAAGCATCGAAAAGAAGAATGTTAATTACTAAAACGTTACTTAAATCGGTCAAAATAACGTTTGTTTAAATACGATGACAGTTGTTATTTTAACTAGTTGTATAATTTTTTGGAGTTGGAAACCGCGTTGGTATTGTTGTAAATATAAGCGCGTGTTTTATAATTCTCAGCTTAATTAGCTTGAAAAAATAGAGACTAAAAATTAAAACAACAGGACGTACTGGAAATAACTGAATTATATTTCAAATACAATCACTCCATAGCGTGTGACGAGTAGCAAGTTTTAAAATTATAGTATAGAGTACATTTTTTGGCATTGCCTTTTCGATTAAGACACGCTATAAAATTTGTGAATTAAAAATATTTTGGGTTTTATCTTCTCGCATGTAAATACGATGTTTTATAGTAAAACTCTCGCATGTAAATACGATGTTTTATCGTAAAACTCTCGCATGTAAATACGATGTTTTATCGTAAAACTAATCCTGCAGATATATCCTGTTACGCTGAATAGACTGTAAAGTGTAAAGCGTAGACCTGTCTCAAGTAGAGAGCCGTCAGCAACGCGGATGTTAATTACGTCGTATCCTTTTTGTTTATTTAATGCTGACCGGTGTTTTTTTAAAATATAATAATAAAGATTAGGTACATTTTTGTTCTGTTGCCTGTGTAACAAAGTCATACCGTGAAATAATAATTGTTTGTGTTTTATCTTCTCGCGTGTAAGTTCGATGTGTTTTTGAAGAAATAATACTGCAGATAAATCCGGTTATGCTGAGTTGATTGTGAAGTGTTACACGAAAGCTTGTCTCCAGTAGAGAGCCCTCAACAACGCGGATGTTATTTACGTCGTGTCCTCTTTGTTTCTGTGAATTTAACCGGTGTTGAGCAATCAAATACACTTTAAAAAACCACATGATATTTTGGTAAAAAATTTCTGATGACTCGTGCTGATTAGGTGGGTGTATGTAGTAGGGATACACTTGACCAGAGTTTCTTCCAGTCATCTTTTCGGGGGGACACCGCCCCCCCCGGAAGAAAGTCTACCCCCCCCCCCCCGAACGAAATGGAATTTGTATAGAAAATATATACTTTTGACAGTGTCCGCCCCCCCCCCCTCCGAAAATTTCAAGTGCACCCTCGGAGAAAAAAATCTGGAAAAAACACTGCACTTGACCGCTTTTGTTTTATAGCTCGTTACATCAAGTAGACGAAGTTAAGAGTTGAAATAAGAAAACTACTCTTTCCTTTTGATTTTATTAAAAAAATATGAAAAATTGGCTCCACAAGAGTGAATAGAACAACAAGAATAAAAACAACGTGAGACAGTTTTTACAACCCAAATCTTAACGTGATCTAGCACACACTCTTACCAAGGGGTATACTCTCCGTTTACAAGTTGTTAACATTTTATTCGAACAACGTCATACTACATTGGTAAAATATGTACATGTCTCCTATTTCCTTTTAAAGATACCCGGACTAATGTTTTGGACGCTACAAAACGTATAGAAAAATATGTATTCTACTATACGATGTAGCTTACAAAGTAAAGTTTGTAAGAACATTTGCGAAAAGGTTAAAGAATTGACAACGCTTGTTGTAGAAATGTTATAAAAATCGTTCACAATTCATTACCATCAAGACATAATTAATCTGCTAATACAAACACGACTAGAAGAAACGATTTAATCAAACATTAGAGCGTTTAAACTGCAACTAACGAAACAACATACATGATGAAGTATCAAAAAATACAATACATATAGTAACATTGGCTTATATACCAAGCCTTTAACTGAATATTCTACTTTAGAGCATGAAGATTATACTTCGACAAATGAAATGATAAAGGAATTGCCACCATTAGGCAAATTGTGGTTATGCAAATAAGAAAGTATTTTCTGGTGTTGCCTATAAAAATCTTATAAGACTAGATACTCTTATAGTGTTTCTTCCAGACTTTTTTTCTCCGGGCGGGGGGGGGGGGCACTTGAAATTTTCAGGGTGGGGAGCGGTAGATTTTCTTCGGGAGGGGGTGGGGGCGGACACTGTTAAAAGTATATATTTGCTATATAAATTATATAAATTTCATTTCGTTCGGGGGGCGGTAGAATTTTTTCGGGTGGGGGGGGGGGGGCTTCGCCCCCCGAACAGATGCCTAGAAGAAACTCTGGATCTAGGGTCTAGCAAGATTTGACAACGTATTGTCGTACACACACACACACGTTGTGGTTTTCAACGTGGGTTTTCATTACATATGTGGTGTTGGTTTTAAATGAGGATTTTACACTACATATGTGGTTGTGGTTTTCAATGTGAGTTTTACATTACATCTGTGGTTTTGGTTTTCAATGTGGGCTTTACATGATATCTGTGGTTGATGTTTCACTGAGCAATTTTACCTTGTAATCTCTGAGGGTTTTGAGAAATGGAAAAACTTTATGAATCTCTTTCTTGTACTTGGAGCTCATCTTGTAGTAGACGAGGATGTTGAGACTGGAGTTGATAGACTCAGAGTAGTAGGCCAGGCAGTAGATGACGGAGGCCACGTCAAAATACTTGCCGTACAGACCCAGGCCCGGCACGACGCACACGGCTGACATGATGACCGTCTGCGGCGTCAGACAGACGATGAAACACACCGACACGACAACCAGCATTAGCCCGACTTTCTTCTCTTTGTTAGAGATGGTCGCGACTTTTTTAGTTGTACTGGATATGGATCGAATCCAATTGGACCTTGACTTTAGCTGGAATACGATGATGGACGTACATGCAATGAGAACCAGGAAAGTAAAGTGTGGGACTAACATGTCTGTTATGAAATACGACACACTGAACACGGAGCTGCTGTAGCTTCTGAAGGCGATACTAAGAACAGTTTTGTTCACTCGAGCTGTTTTTTTCCAGTCTAGGTAGATGACGTAGTATGAGGGGAACTCGTTTAGTAGAGTGATGAGATAAATACAAATAATTGTTGTGATAGCGACTTTTTTTGTGATGATTTGTTTGACTTTCAGAGGCAGGACAACACAAAGACATCGCTCAAAGGCAGCGAAGGCCGTGATGAACCCACAGACACGGATGAAGTAGTTATGGGGGTAAAAGGAGAGAAACACGGACACGTCCAGCGGTACGAAGCTCAGGTCCAGAGATTCGAACCACGGGTTGACCATGACGTTAAACGGCAGTAGGGTGACCAGCGAGCCCAGGTCACTGACCGCTAGAGCGGTTAACGAAATGTTGACGGTGTCGTCGTATCCTTGTCTGCGAAAGATGACGATGTTGATGATATTTGCGATGATGCCGATGATAGTTATCAGCTCCCCGAAGATAATGTTCCCAGCCATGAAGATGTCTAGAATATATTTAGGCACCATTGGGGAAGATCCCAACGTTACAGTACTATTGAGCGACGCCATTTTTATAGAGTTCTATTATTAGCTCGTATGTCGTAGAACCTGTCAATTAAATGTTCTGCGCTATGTTGACTAGTTATAACACCATACACAAACCGATTATAAAAAAAAGTATATGATTATATATAAAGGTTAATATAACAACGATTGTGAACAGTTATAGAAGGGAGTTGCATAATCCTGAAAATATCTAAGCACTTATCCAGGCCGAATTATTTCCCTTATGCAACACCACCATTTCAACATTGCTTTAATGTAATACTACTCTTTTGTTATGTTTTAAACATTTGCAGAATTTAATTTTACTGTAATATACTCTTTTGTTAGGTTTTAAGCATTTGCAAAATTTTACTTTACTGTAACACTACTCTTTTGTTATGTTTTAAACAATTGCAGAATTTAAGTCAGTTGAGTATTTTACAACATCCCGGGTCAAACTTTCCAATTCAATAAACTTGAAAACTCTCTATAAAAAAACTATAAATAGTCCTAGCTGCTTCGATCTTTAAAGAATATTCGAAGATTTGATTTTTTTTTTGTTTTGTTTTATTAAAACTTAGTAGAGATAGTATAGCTAGTAACAAACAACATACGTCCCTTCAAGAAATTTCAAACGATTTGTCACTATACAGATAAACTATTTGGTTACTTCAGATTATTATCGATGAAATTAGTTGCGTTATAGCGGTCTAACGGTTTTATGCTTTAATTAAGCTACAAAAAAAAAATCTCAAAAATTCAATAACGTAAAAAAAAAAAACCCTTAAAGAGTCTTACATTACTATTTTGATATTTTTCTAGCCTAGAAAATTAGCAACTCTGCATCTTGCTGGATTTAGCAGAAATAAGCAGTAACAACGGTTTTATATACTTAAATTAGTATATTTCTACAAGCATAATAATTCAATCTCCTGTGTGGAAACAATTTATAGAAATGTTGAGCGTCCTACTGCATAATATCTTACATTAAAAAATATTGTGCATCTTAACCAATGTTTGTCTGATGTATTCAACTATTAATATAGCAACCGGTTATATTAATGTTAGTAACGGTGAAACAGCTGAAACATTAAAATCTCTGTAGGGTCCTACTCTATCATTCACATCATGACGTGAATACTTACCTGCTGAGGGATGTATGTGTTTAATTGTTAATTAGCCAATTACATTACAACAAAACTATAAATTTTTATTAGTAATTAAAAAATCGAATATCATCGTGCAAGGGGATAGTTAGCCGAGAATATATGTGCTATTAGCAATCCATTAAACGTTAACTGATCTTTTCCCATTAGAAATTTACTTGCCGTGTAATTTTAAACATTAAAAAACATCAATTATCAACAATTAATTTAATTACCGTAGTAAACACAATCGTAAGTTATGATTACTTTAAACAATGTGGGAACTTCATACTATTATGTTTATCGATTGTATGAGTGGTTTTATAAATAGAATATATAATCCGGTTAATTAAATGTCGATGAACGCACAAGTTTCTGCTACATTTTAGATAGGTTTTGTGAGCTGAGGCTATTGGAGCTTCTAAGTAAAACACGGTGGTTGTTGCTGACTTTTTATTATTATAGATAGATTAATTTGTTAATAATTTTTATCAAACACATTTTAAATTTTGTTCTAATCTAAGCAAAATCGATGTTACTGTTAGTTAACTTTGGGGAAAATTATCAAACAAAGTGTTAAAGAAAATTAATTGATTTAGGATATATTGCTAGATTTTGTTGTAAGTGAACAAAATCAATGTTTAAGTCATAGATTGTGTTTTCGTAAAATGACATCTTTTTAAATTACGTACAGTTTAATAAAACCAAATATATCTCAACAAGATTTTATAATCAATAATGTCAGCATATTATTATTTCTAATGTTTTATTTATAATAAATATTTATATTACGTACTGGAGTAGGTCTATATGAAACATTTTACTGAATATATTGATCACAATCTGTTGCAAAATGTGTTTTCAATAATAAGATAGCCGAAACGTTGCGTTCTATGAAAATAATGTATATCATCTATCAGTTTTTACTGCTCAGGTTGTATTAGGAGTGAACTTTTTAAAAAATCTGCAGACATAATAAAATAACTGATATCATTCAGAGGTGATTTCAACTTTTAACAAATGAAAGTATGTAGGCTAATGAGGAAACATGTGTTCATTATTTAAAATATATTTCTATTTCTAACAATGTTTGCTGAAATGAGAATATATTTCATTCAATTAGTTATTATTTTATTAAATTGTAAATAAATATTTAATGCAGTTGTTATAAACCTCCTATTTCCTTGTATTATAAATACAATGTGTTACACATCCAACTATTTCAACTCGTGTAATTTAGGCCTATTTATTATGATGAATAAAAAAAATGTCTCCAAAAAAATCATGCTAAGCCTCTATACCCAAACTTCGAATTCCAGTAGTTAATTTACTACGTTTTGAAGAAGTAGTTGTATTGTTTTTACAAGCATATTTGATATTAAAATATTGCTCTAGATAAGACATTGTCCGCTTGTTACACTGTATCCCATTGTCCACTGCATTAAGAGTTCTTCTATAACACCCGTTATGCAATGACATTTAAATTTCTTCTATTTGTGGCGACCAACAAAATTGGCACCTGATAAGTTAGAAACAGGTTATGTTTGCACTGTGAAATGTGCAATAAACGAGGGACCAGTTCCATCATAGACAGACTGAAATCAGCTTTATATTCGCGGAGTAACTTAACAACATTAATGTATACATTTTACGATGCCAAAATTAAAGCATGTATTAAACTGCTACTGACGTTTCAAACATAGTTACAATTTTTAATTCAGTAACTTCGCTATTTGCGTATGACTATTTATTTTAAACACGCATTCATTAAATAATTTGCAGTTTATTGTATATATTTAAATAGCTACTAGTGGTCTTTATTTGTTTCAACTTTGAATGTGCTCTTATTTATTTTTGAATGCTACTTTTAGCCCATGCATATTCAGTTCACTGTACATTTAACCTTGCATTCATAAAATAATGTGATTTATATTAACGTTTGTGCACAGATTTTAAATTTAATGTTTTTCTTAATGAGCATTTTTTCAATAAGAATTTGTAAAAGTATTTTCAATAATTTGTATTTTATGTTGTACGATTGGTTTGATTCACTGGTGTCAGTGGGTTCCACAACAATGTTATTCACATAATAATTAGTTAGAGATAATTAAAAACACAAAAGCTTGTTGAATTTTTCAATAACAAAATGATGCACTAGTGACCCACTAAATGCAGTAATAATGGTTTTATTTATTTAAAAAAAATACATTTGTACAGAGTAGATACTTTAACTGAATAGCAAAGTTTTAATATTGAAATATTTACAAATTTTTGATTCATCAATCAGTAGACTAAACTATTAAACATACAACAACACAAAAATAGTACATCAACTGGAATTATAATTATTAATTGTATATCATACACTTGTTTTCATTTACTAAAAATCTAAATTTACTTTACGAGTCTTAAATAGAAATGTCTTTCCTATTTGAAGAAGCAGCTACACACAAGAATACACAATAGACATCTCTCATCAACTTATTTGTCTTAAGAAAACTATTAAATAGCATTATGCTAAGCCTTGAAACCATGTGTATGACATTAAGAAAACATTATCAAAATGGTGTATTTCACATAGGAATGTATTGACATTTATGTTGCAATAACATAAAATAAACTAATTCATTGTTGTTAGGTATATTTATGGTAGGTAGGCTATATATATGAAATTACTACATCATGTAGTTTTTTTTTAAAAACAGACTGATCATTCTGAAACCTTTTACTGGATAGTTTCATTAAAGAAGATGACACATACAATATTGTTAGGGAGGTTGAAAAGTTTGGCCAATTCAGGTTTTTTACACACAACTGTTTTTTCTTAACAACACGAGTCACATGTTCTTGATACCTTTCTTTTACATCCCCTGTGTTACTGCACACTGGTCCAGTGACAATGTGAAAATCAGAAAAATTGTCAGGCATTAGTCCTTCATAGCCGTTCTGGCAGTATTTCACTGTTGTACGCCAAGAATTAATGTCATCAAAAAGGTTGAGTCCAGAGAATTTTTGAAGGGTCACCTCAGTAATGTTGTACACAATAACTGCAGGTCTTTTGGACTTGTTTATGGCTCTTTCTTGTGCGTGTTCTAAAACATAGGATAAATAGAATCCATCACCATGGGAGAAATCCTGGAACTGGCGACCTCTGCGTTAACGAATCCCTTTAGTTAGAATAGACTTGGCGTCCTCGTGAGATGTTCAACGGTTTGGTCAAACAATGCATCAGTTAATGTACTGGTGTAAGGAAATCCACTGGCCACAGTTAACACAGGATGACATTGGAACATGTCTAAGATGTGAGTTGTGGCCACCTCTAAAGCTGACTGATGGTTGATCCAATCTTCAGAAATGTTTTCTGCTATTGATGCTGCCTTCCATGATGTAAACCCCAGCAATAGCAGTTTTTTCCTCAGTGTGTTAGCTGAGGACATGGCTTCACAGTCAGCTTGAGGCAGAGATTCCCCTTCACTGCTACGGTCAGCTTGAGGCAGAGATTCCCCTTCACTGTTACGGTCAGCTTGAGGCAGAGATTCCCCTTCACTGTTACAGTCAGCTTGAGGCAGAGATTCCCCTTCACTGTTACGGTCAGCTTGAGGAAGAGATTCCCCTTCACTGTTACGGTCAGCTTGAGGCAGAGATTCTCCTTCACTGTTACGGTCAGCTTGAGGCAGAGATTCCCATTCACTGTTACGGTCAGCTTGAGGCAGAGATTCCCCTTCACTGTTACGGTCAGCTTGAGGCAGAGATTCCCCTTCACTGTTACGGTCAGCTTGAGGCAGAGATTCCCCTTCACTGTTACGGTCAGCTTGAGGCAGAGATTCCCCTTCACTGTTACGGTCAGCTTGAGGCAGAGATTCCCCTTCACTGTTACGGTCAGCTTGAGGCAGAGATTCCCCTTCACTGTTACAGTCAGCTTGAGGCAGAGATTCCCCTTCAATGTTACGGTCAGCTTGAGGCAGTGATTCCCCTTCACTGTTACGGTCAGCTTGAGGCAGAGATTCCCCTTCACTGTTACGTTCCAACCAATTCACAACTTGGTTTCGCTGTAGGTCATGTAACCACATGTCCACACTCACATGTTTAGCAAATTGTGAAAATTTGGTTTGAAGTCCCAATACACAACACAATATATCAACATCAGACACAACCAGAGTTTGACTCAATTCTAGTTCAGCAAGCTGCTGGTCATCAAAATTGAAGCTCATGTTTTCTATTGCAGCTTTGAGTTTGTCCATTTGGCTGTCTAATTGTATCAGACACACAGAGAAAGACCATGGCATGAGAGCTTGGAACATGGAGATAGCCTTGGAGACTGTCTCTACAACTTGATAGAATGGTTTCATCTCAGTGGAGATCTAAGTCAACAGGATAAAGGAGAAATGTATTTGATAAGATATGTATGTTTTATTGTAAAATTATCTGTTACTACTAGTTAACTAGTCAGAATTAAAATATAAACAAAGGTATTACAAAATTTTATAATTTCTTATAGTAACTAATCTATTTAAATTTTAAAAATGATTGGAAAAGCACAAAATGGGACTTATCAATGCATTACTCTAGCTTTGATTAAATGTTTTGGATGTATAAAAGTGTTCCTTAAAGTCTGCCAATAATAGAGCCTGCCCCGAACATGTGTTCAGTTAAATAAAAAATACTTCGTCAAATAAGAGTGAAACAAACAGGATTTGTTATTCATGAAACTATGATAAAACTAGCCATGGGTACTCGTTACATGTGAATTATAGGCCTATATAACTTTTATTGTTAAACTTGTTTAAGAAAAATATTTGACAAAGCAAAGCAATAACTAAATAGTTAAAAATCCTACACATTTAAAATAACATAGGCTACCAATACCAATTAGAAAAACTGAATTATTTACATTATTAGTCAACACAACACCATATTAAATTAACACACTGATGAAGAGACTTAAATTATTCTGTTAAATGGTAATTATGTTTTTTTTATTAGATTTGGCCGAGAAAATTGTATACATTTTATACAATGTCTTGATAAGTAGATTTATAGATCTAAATCAAATTTGAATGAAATAGTTCATTTCTTCATATTCTAAAATTGGAAAATGATGCCATTAGTGTTGTGTACTTTCCATAGTTTTAATTTAAACATGTGACATTATTGTTTTTTACATTCGTGTCACAACCATAAACACTTTTCCAGTTGCATAATTAAAAAATCTGTTTCTCCAGTCGAATATGCCTTTATGTTTATTTTTTAAATAAAATTTAGATTATACATTTAATACATCCAACATATTATTTTCAACAAAAGTTTGTATTATTATGCTCTCCATATATTGCTGAAGATACTGATCTCACAGACTTAAAAATTTTGCGGACAGAAAGAGAGGTGCCCACATGGGCTTTTATATATTAGGATATTAAAATATAACTTTTTAAAGATGAAATACATTATGTTGATAACTATGAATAATAATACAGAAATATGTATACATCTCCACAAAATACTGATGCCAAATTTAGAAAATTATTTATTTAGTTTATTTTTAAGCCGATACTTATACATGTTTTTTACTAAGAATCTGTATATTCATCATAACATAGCATTTTGAACATCTTTTTATATACTTTCTTAAAATTTATTGTGACTGAGCATTATTTACAAAACAGGATAAGAAATGTTAATAAACAAAATGTTTGTCATTTTCACATTAGATTGAGAGTCATGATATGAGTTTCCACCTCAATAATGTTATATCTCACCAAGCCAGTGTTATTAGATTAACACCTTATTATCTATAAAGCCAGGCCGGCTATGATCCAGGTTAATAAAGATTGATAATTCTCAGCTAAATGCTAGAAAATTTTATTAATAGTAATACATAAGATTAAAAAAGACAATCTCATTACTAATACACACACTGACATGGAAATTACATTCCTATGCTAAAACAATCTATTTACATATTGAAAATAGATATACTATTGAATATCCAAGTATATTTCTATAGGACAGCGTAAGGTGAGTAGTACTAAACTGGAGTAGAGGGCTGATAAAATGTGAGAAAATAGGCCTACAACAAAAAATTTTTTTAAAAATTACCTTCTCTAATTGCAAAGGTTCCTTGAGTACCTCCAGTAGATTGTTACTGTAACTTAAAACAACACTGGTGAAGACAAGAGCATCCTTGAATTGTTCATGGCTTGACTGATTGCTTAAAATAAGGTCAATGTCCTGACCTTCTAGGTTAATCTTTTGCAGGTAGCTTATGACTTGACTTTGTTTGATGAGTTCAAACCACTTGGTGATGTTATACCTGTCTTTGTGAAAGTAATCTATGATGAGGTTCTGATTTGTTATGGTGATAAGCTTTGACCAGTACTGTTTTAACAGATCCATGAATGTTTGAAAGTAGGTTGTAGTAGTACCATCAGTTTCTTCCACTTCAGAAGTTATCTTCAACAAAAATAAAATAAGTTATTTAAACAAAAGGAATACTAATAATATACACACAAATATAACTGGGTCATAATCAACATTCCCTCTAAGGGGAAAAGGCTAGTGTCCAACTAGTATTTTGTGTGCGCTGTGTCCTATAAGTATTATACAAGGATTTTTGTATTATACAAAAGGACTGCGCGACAGGTTAAAAAACTACTGCGCAGCTAATAGGGAACACTGGTCATAATATAAATGACGACACCCTGTAGACATTCTCTTCACACTTTTAATATAACAACTTCAAAACACTTAGTAGATATGTGTCAGGTCCACAAAACAAAAAAAAATGTAAAAGACCTTACTAATAATATTACTATAATATTAATTTCAAGTTGTATTTATATATTTAAAAAGCTGTTAAGGTAACAAGATTTCCATTTACCATAGACTTCTCTGAGAATGTTGGACGGTTCATTTTTGTGTAGTTTGTTAAATCCTTGTAGATTTTGCCTAGTGAATCAAGTGAGGTACCTTCTAGTGGTGTTTTTTATTTTATCAGTCTGGCCAAAGATCCCTAAGATAAAGAAGAGATTGATGTTTTGTTTTATAAATAAGTACATGCTTACAATACTATCATTGTTAACAGATAGGCTTATTTCTATGTAGATATATTATTACAAATGGAATATTTGAAAGTTATATTTATTTTATTTACTGATTTATGTTTATATTCATAGAGCCAATTAAGTTTTTTATGACAGAATTTTTACAAAGGGAAATAGCCAAGTTAATAACAAATAGAAGACGAACAAACAAACACATATTTTTAAACATTGATTTTATCTTTTAATTCTCAAACAAAACGGAATAACTAAGACAGTGCATAAAATAGGACCAAATAGGGTGGGGCAGTCAAATAGTAGAACATACAACTGCTAACCCGAAAGCCTCGGGTTCAAATTTGAGTTCAAGTCTGTAAACATCCATGTATTTGCACAGCTCCACTAATGTGTACATGACCTAACATTAAAAATAAAAGCAGAGCTGGCTGGGCATAGAGCTGACCACACTATCATATTATGCCGAGGTCACAGAAACAGGTGAACCCTACTTACTTGCCCCATTATATTTTTAAGGGAACTTTACTTTTTATGACTCAATAAATAGAGTGATATTTTATATTTTACTATTAAAATTAGTCTATAATCAATAATAATTAAGCTTCTAGCCTAGACTTAAAGATTAATTTTAACAACAAAACTAACATTTTCCTTTCCTGCTTGAGCAGCTGACACAGAAAAATCTTTGCCGACAAACTTGACCTTGCTTGGCCCTCTAAAAGGTCGATAATGTTGTACATATTAACGCCTCAACAGTCAGAACTTCCCTTACTCTAGTCTTTGGGAAATCCTGGTGATGCAGATGTTACTATAAATAATTTACAGAGACTATTTTATCCATATATTACATCTGATTTTTCTCCCGCTGACAAGTAAACGAGAGCGGGTGTCAGGGGATGTTAAGATTGTTTAAGTTAGGGCCTAATATAAAATCAAAACTAGATTTTTTTTTAAAAAAGAACACAATATTCAAGAGATATATATCAGATTCTTTAGCTTATAACTATAAAATAACAACCAAAAAACATGAAACAAAATTTGTTTTCGCAAATTTTCTCTCGCTATTTACTAGTATTACTCGCTAACCCGGAGGCATGGCTGGATGCTAGCAACAATATGGCGTACAGACCGGATGCATGACTTCCGACGATTTTTTTGTCTTAGTTCCAGTGACCTTCTTAGAATTACCGTTTAAAATGTTTAAATGGAGGGGTTTTTTGGCATTATAAAAACAATCATAGGTGTCAGGGCTAGATATGCCAGAATAGCTTTTTAAAATTTGGTTTGGAGAATGGTGGCTAAATTCAAAAGTTGGTTTCATTAAAATTAATAGAACTTTTAAAACAACGATATAGGTACAAAAATAAATAATACTAATTAATAGGCCGGCTCGTTGCTTAAATTGGCTGGATTGACCTCTGACCCTGAAGCGTCATACGTCGTTTTCTGACGGTTTTTACGTTTATTTTTGGGGTCCTATCCACAACAAATGAAAAAACTGTTAATCTCGCAAATTCTCATAATTATTTTAATGCAAAATGCTAATAAAATGGATAATATGCCTTAGAATGCCAGAAAAAATTGAGAGATTTGTTGTAAATAATGAGAGGATTTCTGTGGAGCACTCTCCGTAAAAACTGAACCACCTATAAAGACGACCGACCTCCGGGGAAAACGGCCCGACCTCCTCTAAATTAATATATAATTGAGATATTTACCTTGTATGTTTACATTATTATTGATTCTGGTTTCCAAAATCTTATCCCAAAATGAGGTACCCACGCTGACATTTCTATCCGCTATTTTTAGTATCATGACGTCATTGTTACGCTAGTTACCTCACAGAAACAACTAGTTTTTGTTTTTTGCGGAATGAACTGTTAAGTCTAGTATTTTAATTATAATTCAATTGTAGCGTGTACGGAAAAAGTAAAATTATGGACATTATTATTGTATTAGTAATTTTATTTGTATATTGATTTTTTTCTTCTCTGTGGGCCGACAGTAGCTGCATTGAATTTAATTCGATAGCGGTGGTTAACCTCGTCAACGCTGCGTGGGATAGTTTATATAATTAGTGATGCTCGTTCAGTGGCCTTTTTCAGAGCTAGGCCTAATTATGGGCGATTTTTAGACTTAATTGATCGGCCGTTAGCCTTTTCCATTGCTGCGTATTTTAAAAAATGCTCTTTCAGCTGCCTTTTTTTGGCGCTAGCTCTGAAAAAGGCCACTGAATAGTATTTATACTCAATTGGCCTGACTATTTAAAATTTTTAGTCAGCGTTCCACTGAATTCGTAAGTACTCGGAATATGCTCGCGCCTTCAGCGCTGTCACTGCATACAACACGCCGTACTGATTCTAGAACTAGATCTAGATCTAACTCATCGGACTGCGTTAGTTTATTAGTAAAAAAAAATGGCCGATTCTAGTCGGAATAAGATACGCATGCGATACGCATGCGCAATGGAGAGAAACTACGACTTAGCGGCGATGTTTTCGATGGTACTGCGCATGCGTGTGTTTACAACCGCAGAACCCTAATACCAACCCTAATCCTAACCCTAACCCTAATCCTATCCCTAACCCTATCCCTATTCCTACCCCTAACCCTCATTCTAGCTTTAACCCTAGCCATAGGTCACTGCGCATGCGCAGAACTATCTTTTGCCGAAAAATCTTATTCCGAGTAGACACTTCGAAAAAAAATATTTGCATTAATATACAATCGACGGTAATCTATCGCTTTAGCGTAATCAATTCGGCCGTCACTAGTAATGTAGGGATAAGGTAACTAATAAATATGGCTTAAATATGGATATATTTTTGCATATTTTACTAAAATACTAAAGATAATTGAATATTAAACCACATTTAAGGTTTAAATCAATAAAAATGTCAGGAAATTAAAGTTTAACAACGATGTTACAGATACTAAATTTGCTATTAAAAACGGCGGCCATCTTAAGAAAATATTATTTTGAGTCATTTCCCTTTAATTTCTATTTGTATGGAAATGTATTGATGTTTGCTGTTAAATAGGTTAGTCTTGTGTTTAAATACAAAGCATGCGTTTTTTTTTTTAAATTCTGCCCTTTAAACAATTTAATTGACTGACAATAAACATCAGTTCTATAATTATTATTATGAGATTTTTATTTTTATACATTAAGATACTCCCTATTTTTATAGAGCTACCACTACATATCTAATGTTTATTTAAATATTAGTTTGAGTTCATTCTTATTGTTTGTGTTATTGTTTGTTTCCTACTTTCATTTAATATTTTCATGCTTTTTTCCTTTAATTAGTGATTTAATCACAAATGACGTCCCGTTTTTGACCTCTCTTCACCTTAACCCCCCCCCCCCCACCCCCATTTTTGCCGTCACGAAATAGTCGTAATGTCGAAAATTACCTTTTTGCCATGTCTATTGAAAAGTCAAGCCATAATTCTAATGAAAAATATTTTTAGCATTTTTGTATTAGGCGAAATACATAACGTTTCACGTTTCTTACCCCTCACACTTCCCGCGTAAAACGTCGTCTCAAAACCAGTTACTCCACCCCTTAAGTGTGCGATGTCATTTAGGGTAGATGTCAAGTCCTATACACATTTTGAACAACCTTTGTTGTCAAAATGTTGATACCAAATACCCAAAATGAGTTATATGGGGTTGCCCATAAACGATGTCACATATGCAATGCTAATGTGACGTCAAGTTACGCAGGGTGGTCGGGGGGGGGGGGGGGGGGGTTTCGTGACGTCTATTTTGGAATCTTCTATAAAGCTGTGCTCAGTGAAAATGAGGAACATAAAGCGTTCGTTTTCATGCATACTTTTGTTCATAACGAATGATCATAACTATTGCATGCCTGTTGTACTAAGCGGTGTTAAACAACCTCAGCACATCATCCCTTCCAAAAAGGGCCTGCCACTAAATGCCTACCGACGAAAATAGGCCGCACTATATTGACTCCAAATGAAATAACTTCTGACAACAAGGCTCAAACCAAGTAGCTCCTGTCAACAATATTCGACAAGTATTGACTAGCAGGTAAAATGGGACAAATCGAAAATTGAAAGTTTGTCGCCTCTGGGGGGTGACACCATTAAGTGCCGCACCGGGTGACACTCGACCTCGCTACGCCACTGAGCTAATGTAAAGCCACAGCTCATAGTATAGGCTTGAATTTAACATAAAATAGTGTTAGCAGTGGACAGCCTCTAAGACTGTGCATTAGGAGTACGGCCGTCGGCAAAACGCCAGAGTCCGACGATATCTGAACATCAATTTTGTCTTTTATGAAGTGCGGAGCACCTTTAAGACCTGAGCTTGGCCCCTGTTGACACCACCACTAGCGCCGCTTATGTTCACATATTAATCACACGTTTTGCGTGGAGCTTAATGGACAGACGTTTATAGGTGGGACTGGGAGCCTAAATGCATTTACCGAAGCCGCTGTATCACGGGCATTTTAGAGCCGAACGTCTCAGGGCAGCAGGTTGCAGAAATTAAAAGCACGTGAATTTGTATAGTAGAGGGAGAACATCATGCCACTGTAATAAATTAAACACCAATATAATTCACCGAACTAAAGTTATTTAGATCTATTCGTCAGGCTAAACGTCGTTAAAGTCTCATCGCCATAGTGATTTAGGGCCTGTTTTGATTTTCTTTTAATTACGCGGTATCTTTCTTAAACATTAGCCTAATGACAAATGACGTCACGCGCGCCGCGAACTTTGTGACGTTGTGCTTAGTGGGGGATGAAACGGCGTGGTTGAGAAAAATGACGTATTTCTTTTTTTTTTTAACAGACGAATAAGTGATAGATTCTAATTTTCCTACGAACTATACGTTGATCTAGTTTTTTTTTTCTAGAGTGGGATATCACTATATTGTGATGGGCGATTTATATATAATCTCAATATATTCTGATCTACTACTATTCATACGGCAACTATTATACTCGTGAGGAGGACGGGAATCACTCTTATGTTCCGCAGACACTAATTAACAATGTCAACAACTTCGTTTATGAAATAACATGAACTTAATTAACACACACTTATAGATCATTTTCACAATATCAAATAATACATCCGTCTTCTACTATATCTAACTCCCAACTAACTTCACTGCTGCGTCTTACGTCATCGGTACATTGTCGCACCATGCTCACGTCACACTCACGCCACACATATTTTATTGAACACGCGCACAATACTCTCGCACCAAATCGTCTACCGTCAAGTTCGTACCGTCCTTAGTAACCTCTACTCGTCTAATTCTATATATCTACGCTATGACACATAGCCTATAGTGGGTGTTTTTTTTTTTTTTGGTAATAATGGATGATGGGGAGGGGTAAACATTGACTACTGAAGAAATCAAAAACTGATGACAGCAGAAGGCAAAGAAAAAAAAAACAACAACAAACCATGTGTGGTATTCAATTGTAACTAATTAAAATTTGAACCTATTTTAAAAAACACAATAATCTTAATTCAGAAGAAGTGTAGGCCTAAGACTAATGTCTACAGACAAAATAAACAACTAGGTTTAATTAAATGGATCGCCCATAAATGACGTCATACTTTTCCCGAAAATTTCCCTCTCACCCAATAGTTACTAAAAGCAAGATGATGATTTAATATCATATCGCAGTTCTACTATACCCGAACCCTTAATCACAATTTCTAACGAAAACGAATATATTCTTCATCATTTTTGAAAAAAAATATTTTACACCGTCCCATATTTTGAGTCCAACGTCATTTATGAGGAATATGGACGACCTAATAATTGACAAGTTAAGGGGTCATCCATAAATGACGTCACGCTTTTTAAATACGATTTTTACTTCCCCCCCTCCCCTCCGTCACACGTCGTCACAAAAAGTCAGACCCCCCCCCTAAAATGACGTCACACATCAGCCTACAACCCCCCCCCCCCACCCCCCTCAAAATTGCAGTTGATTTTTTTTTAAACATCGATATTTTTCCAAAATCTTGTCTGAAATATGTCAAAATATAGTATTTTAATCAATTCCTATTATAATTTATTAAAACTGTTTTTTTTAAAAAGCTAAATAATGTCTAAAATTCGTTTTCTAACTTTTCTTATCTATAAAGCAAAAGTGTGACGTAGCACCATCTGAACCCCCCCCCTCCCCGTCATCACACATCGTCACAAAATTACCGACCCCCCCCCTCCCCCCTACGATTGTGACGTCATTTATGGACGACCTAATCAGTACAAAAGGGTTTAGTAAATGTTGGACCTCCCAAAATTTTTGAGATCTTGGATGTACATACATGCATAGCCTTCATTTCACTTAAAAATGAAATTAAAGATAAGAAGACGGCCCTCTGTCTTACTTATATTAAACAAGACAGGTATGTATATTAAACAACAAAGTCAACACAATATACATACGAATAGACATTTTTATCCAGGGAAACTACTCTAAATTTTATTTGGAAAGATGGCCGCTGTTTTTTTTTCTACTAATATTTATCTCAAACACCTAGTTTAAAGTTAGTTTCATGTTATTTAAACTGTTTTGGTCACTGTTTGCTATTTTAAATCAATTATCTGTGATATTTTGTAAAATTTGACTTAAATAAACTTATTTAAACAAATATATTTAATATATTCATCAGCTACCTCTCCCGCACATTACTATTGCAGCCGAATTGATTACGCTAAAACGATAGATTACCCAATCGACAATTAATGTGTAATTAATTGTTTAATTACCTAGATCTCGTGATAACAGATCAAAATCTAGATTTATAAACCTAGAAGTCTACTGTTGTTGCATCTAGATCTAGAACCTTGAGTATGGACTAGTGGTAGCTCTGATCTTCGGCTAGATTTACCATGCCAGATAAATATTGAAAACAAAATAGCTAAAATATTTGTGGCTAAGTAGGTCAAGTTATGGTCTTCCACTACTAGAATGTTGCGTAAATAAGGAAAAGGAGACGTCACATGCCCAAAATCTTTGGTCAAAAAAATAAAATCCAATTCTACATCAGTCTATGTAATTACAATATTAACCGCTAAAAGGATACAATGCTATTCCTTAGGCTTTTAATGCCGCATTTATTAAAAGTAGGTATTGACGGGTACCGACGTGTAATTTTTAATTCAACTTTTTATTTACAAATATTTCGATACACACACACACACACTCCTACACATACATTCATATACACAATAACGTTCGTACACAGCCATTTGGTCTGTCTGTCTCTTGGTTTGACAGCCCTTTTTGTCCATGTTGCATTGCATATAAAACTCTTTACAAACACAGCCGAGCAATACGTCACACACAACGAAACCGCCCCCCTCCCTCACATCATCTGACATTGGCCTGGACATCACTGACAATTTGAGCATTGGAAGCTTTCCGGCCACAGTGGCGTAGGTGGGTTATTACCCCCACCCATCTGTAAAAATCTTTATTGTCTTAATAACACTGCAACTTTTTAAATCTATTTCTGAATCAGTGTATATGTATAATTGTATATGTATGTTTAGAACAGCTGACGCTATGTTCACTCTGAGTTGGTTACCCCCCCCCCCCCACCTCACCACCAGAACGGGACTTACCATAACTGTGTACAGCCACATTTGCAACTTGTTTTCTCCCAGAGACACCCCTGCTCCACTCAAGCTTTAACGATTTTAAAAAGTGTCGGTTTGAAGATATTATTAATATAGATACCTATATGGTTTGGATGTAGCCCAACACATCAGAAGCGTAGCGATGGGGGGGGGGGGGGCAGGTGGGTACATAGGTACATATGTCCCCGGGCGCCGACCTTAGGGGGCGCAAAAATGGGTTGTAAAAACAAATTAAATGTCATTTTAGCTGCATTTTTGCAGTTTGGGGGGGTTGGGGTGCAAATCGAAAATTTGCTCCCGAGGGGGGTGCCAAATTGAAAGTTTGTCCCCGGGCGCCGGGAAGGATCGCTACGCCTCTGCAACACATGAATCGTTGTGTTACGGGTGGGAGCGGCTGATACACACAATTTTACATAGAATAATACTGATATGGTCAACAGATCAGTTGTGTGACGTCAGCAATATTTTAATTGCTTAAAATTTATAGTGCCATCTAGCAATAGAATTAAAAAACACATTATAAATATAATTTTTTATTAAATATTTCAATATATGTTTATTATTAAAACTAGTGATAGATGATTTTATTACACTTTTCCTGCTATAAATAGATCCGACTTGAGCAGTTCCTCAGCACTTGGACGATCCTTGAAATTCTTGTGGAACGTCTTGCCTAAGAATTTGGCCATTTCCTTAGAACTTGTGTCTGGCAGCTTGTAGTCCAGTTTTTCACCGCTGCCGATTTTGTAAGCCGCTTCAACGGGGTCAAGGTTACCGAATGGGGGATTCCCCGTGGCCATCTCTACCACAGTACAACCTAAACTCCTGGAGATCAATAAAACATTCCATACATTGCTCAAACACATACTACATAATATGAGATGGAGTGGCCTAGCGGTAGAGAGCTGGACTGCTAACCCGTTCGTCTCGATTTCGAATCCGGGTTCAAGTCAGTAGACCGTCCCTGAGTCCACCCAGCTCTGATGGGTACCTAACTCACATTAGGGTAAGTAAAGGCGTCTGGGCATAGTGCTGACCACACTATCCCTTCATATGCCGAGGTCACAGAAACAAGTGAACTCTACTTCACTTGCCCCGTAGACCGTCAGGTTTGAAATGGTACTTTACTACTTACTATTACATAATACACAAGGCATGCTGCCCAGCTTCGCTTAGGCTTTCGAAAACATTGAGAATTTGAATGCTTAATTAATTCGCCCATATAAGGCGCCGGTCAGTCGAGGTCAGTTTTGACCCCCTTATCGTAGACTTTTTGGCCAACCGGCCCCCGTGTTCTGTCGCCCCAAGGCAAGATCCTGCCAAATTTGAAGCGCCTGCGGCGCCGGGAAGTGCCCTATCGGGCAACCGACAACTTAGCTTTATAGATCATCTAGATCTAGATCTAGAATCTCTAGATCTAGATGATCTAGAATATCTAGATCGAGATCAATATCTAGATCTAGAATCTCTAGATCTAGATCTAGAATCCAAATAGATAAAATAACTTTTTTTAAGTTTAGGCCGAGAAAATCGTATTGTATACATTTCATAGCGTACATAGCTCTAAATCATATTTGAATGAAATAGTTCATTTCTTTATATTCTAACCTCGGAAGATGACGTCATCAGTTTCGTGCTCTTTTTTAAGTGTAAACAATAAGCAACGTCATTGTTAAATGCGTTCTTGTCTCAAGTTTATACAATTTTCTGGTTGCATAAATAATACTGTTTCTCTACATTCGAATACGCCTTTATTTTTTATTTTTCTTCTTTAAAAATTTAAAACATTTAACATATTTTTTTCAACAAAAGTCCATATAAAGGTATCCATAAATCGCTGCCGATTCTGACGTGATGTCCGGCGAAAATATTTTGCGGACAGACAGAGAGAGAGAAGAACGCACATGGGCCATTATATATTAGGATTACAGGACATTGTAACCATGTTTGTAACTTAACACTAAAACCCCGGACACACATACCATCCTACAACAGATTGATGTTTACTATAAGACAAATTTATCAATAACGACAAGCGATGATCCTTGGATAGGACAAGGTCCTACAGGTATTATGGGTACTGGGAAAATAAAATACACAGGGCGGGCAAAAATCAAAAGCTAGGGGCCCTACCCGATAGTAAACACGAAAAATAAAAGCATGCTATCTAACATTGAAGTGGATGCGACCAGTGTTTCTTCCAGACTTTTTTCTCCGGGGGGGGGGGGGCACTTAAAATTTTCGGGGGGGGGGGGGGGGCGGTAGACTTTCTTCGGGGGGGGGAGGGCGGACACTGTTAAAAGTATATATTTTCTATATAAATTATATAAATTTCATTTCGTTCTGGGGCGGTAAAAAATTTTAGGGGGCGCTTTGCCCCCCCCCCCCCCCCCGAAGAGATGCCTGGAAGAAACTCTGGATGCGACTTAAAAGAAAAACAACAATATATCAAATCTGTAATCAACATTTCATACCTGACTGTCAAGGTAATTAACATATTTGAGTTCGTGTTTCTTTCCCTTCAATATTTACGTTATGTTGTCAGCCTTTTGTGCATCCCCTTTACTTAACCCGACTAATGTTGGGTACCCATAAAAGTTGGTTGAACTGATAGGTTTTTGGTTATTATCGAGTAATGCCCGTGCTATCACGAGATACTATTGACTATAATCAATCTTATTAAAAATGAGAAAGACTGCAAAATGTATGTACCAGATATCCGCCCTGACGTCATAGTTATCACTCCCTGTTCCTGTGATAATCTCAGGCGCCATCCAGTAGGACGTGCCGACCTTTGACCTGGCATTGGTCAGTGTGTGGAGGATCTTGGACAGTCCGAAGTTGGTCAGCTGGACCTTGTCTGGTGACTCCAGCAGCACGTTCTCACCTGTGTAAGGTACAAAGGTTTGTTTCACCTGGACATGTGTTGGTATGGTAGAACAAATCTGGGTACCAGATTGTCGTTTTTGTCTGTTGTTTTCACATCCTAAAACAAATATGCCTTCTAAATTTTATTTTGTCAGATTTTGAAAACTGGTCCTAAAGTTTAGTCCCATAAAAACTAAACCATCAAATTATATACTTGTACGTTAAGAATATGTAAAGAATAGCTATGCAGAGGCGTAGCGAGGGGGCCGGGGGGGGGGGGGGGGTACATATGTCCGCGGGCGCCGACCTTAGGGGGCGCCAAAATGGGTTGGAAAAACAAATTAAAATCTCATATTAGCTGCAGTTTTGCATTGTAAATATAAAAAAAAATATGGTGGGGAGGGGGGGGGGCGCGATGCAAATCGAAAGTTTGAGGAGGGGGGGGGGGGTGCAAATTGAAAGTTTGAGAGGGACGGTGTAAATCGAAAGTTCGGGGGGGGGGGGTTGCAATTGAAAATTGATAGGTTGTTCCCGATGGGGGCGCCAAATTGAAAGTTTGTCCCCGGGCGCCGGGAAGGGTCGCTACGCCTCTGTAACTATGTATGTTGAACGCATTTATTTTTTAATTGCGCACCACCATTTGTCTAAACTTTTGGTAAGATTCACAATACAAAATAAATAAATAAATTATTGACATTAAAATACTACTAAAATTATATTGTTTGTTACAAGTTGTATTTACATAATAAAACCCCAAAATAAAACCTGAGAAATATCGTCCTACCTTTGACGTCTCTGTGAATGATGATCGGTTTATTATTGTGTAAATATTTCAAGCCTTCAAGAATTTGTCTAGTGTAGAGTCGGACTGTGGCCTCATCTAGAGGCGACCCTCTTTCTTTTATAAGCTTCGCCACAGAACCCTGAAACATTTTTTTAACGGATTGGTGTTTCTTTTGTTTTGGTATTTAAAAAACAACAACACCTTAAACTTTTAATTAATTGAAGGTAAATTATGGGTTTATTACTCTAATAAAAAATTAAAAAAAAAAATGTTTGAAAGCGATATTTCTGATTGACCAATTATGTACAGGTAGAATATCAATGTAACGATCAGGTGTCTATTAAATCTTAGTATTTAAGTACGCTTTGAGACATGTTGCTGTATAAATTAGAATTTGTTTTAATCAGCCGAAATAATTGATTTAAATAAACGAATAATTAAAAAAATTACAGTTTATTTTTAAATGAGGTAGATAATATAAGCTTATAGGTTATGAATTTAATTAGAATTTTACTAGCAGCACTCACTTACAAGTTTCATGTATTTGTAAAATATGGTTAGAAGGTTCGGGTTTTGTTTGAAACCATAGAAGGCTACAATTCGCGGGTGTTTTATCTGCTCCAGAATTCTCAACTCAGCCAAATTCTATAAGAAGAAAATGATAACATATAGGCATATAAACAGTGGCGTAGCGAGGTCGGGTGTCACCCGGTGCGGCACTTAATGGTGTCACCCCCCCCCCCCCCCCCCGAGGCATAGAGACCCTTCCCAGGGACAAACTTTCAAGTTTTCGATTTGCACCCTCCCCCTCTCGAGTTTCTCTCTATATATTTTGCTATTTTTTGCCTAGGTGTCACCCCCCTAAATGGTGTCACCCGGTGCGGTCCGCAGCCCCCGCCCCCCCCCCCCCTTCGCTACGCCCCTGCCTATAAATATTTTTTTTATAAATAATACAATATAAATAATAATATGCCTATAACTTCACATTGTTTAAAATTTTATGACTATTTCAAATTTTCGACAAATAAATTATTTTTAACAACTCAACTAACTTTTTTCTTTTCGATTTGAGTCGATGCGACTGAAATATCTTTGCCAACAAACTTGACCTCCCTTGGCTCGCTAGGGTCGATAATCTCGTATACATTTACACTTCCACCGACGAAATTTCCCTTGCTCCACACATGGGGAAATTCCGGTGACGTCAATGTTACTATAAATGTAATAAAAAAATATCATGCACAAATGTCATTTCATACATTATTTTGAATAATACCTGAAATCAGTATTGATATACTTTAGAAAATCCTTTAAATAAAGCCAAAAAGATTTGAAAAAACCGTTAAAATTTTAATTATGAATTATACATTAATATTTAATAATATAAATATTAATAATAAACTCACTATCAGTCTCTTCCTCCGCCATCACCGCGTATATTAATTATTTTGGTAAATGAAGTTGCAACAGATTTTTTTCAACTTATAATGTAATTATATTTGTAACTGTCTATCACCAAGTAGATCTAATAGGTTGCAAGTGCTCCAGAAGCTATTTAAGATGAAAGTTAAAAAAATAAATTTTAACACGGTTAACAAAATGTAGATGTAAAAGTTGAAATCATATCGGATTTTCCCAATTATTAACATAAAACATGTAAAAATATAAAAATACTTAATGAATGGATATTTTCCTTTAAAAAATAATATACTGCTATTGATTTCTGTTTGAAAAACTAATTTTTTATTAAACTTATGTTTCAACAAAAATGTATTTTGAATTACCAAGTCATAGTAAAAAAAAAATATAGATCTATCTAAATCTAGATAGGCCTACTAGTCTAGTTTTAGCGATATCTATCTTACAGCGTTCTTTCCCCTTGGACTTGCTATGCCAGATAAATATGGTTTTAACTATACTAAAAAGGTTTATGCTAAGTAAGTCATGTTAACTTTTAAAAAGAATCTCGTTATATTTAAATAGTGATGCGCACATATCAAATAACATTATATAGGCCTATCATTCATATATATATATATATATATATATAGGTGAACTGTAGCTGTAAACAACGTAACCCTTTGGGCTTTTGGCCAAGAGAGCCGGCCAATGCGCTATTTGGCCGTCCAATATATATATATATATTGGACGGCCAAATAGCGCATTGGCCAAAGCCCAAAGGGTTACGTTGTTTACAGCTACAGTTCACCTAAACCTTTACACCCGTCTCCAGGTCTCCAGTGGATACCTGCACGTGACGTAAGGAACCTAATTTCCTTAAAAAATTAATATCAAAACTAAACAAACGAGACAGATCAATTCAATAACATGATATACACATATTATGTACCCCGTTACATTTAACGCCCATATATAATATTTTTCTTGCAAGGTTAGTATTGTTTTAGGTTTTTTGTAATTGCTATTCAATTTTAATTTAAATAGATATATGTAGGCTGACAAATTAATCTTAATTACTAGTTATTATAATTATATTATATCTATCAGTTATTTCTAAATGACCTTACTAATATTATAAATAAATTACTTGCTCTCTTTGATCAATTTTACATGCTTCATGATTTCTGATTTTAAAATTAATCTAGTCTAAAATATTAATCAAAATGTTAATGTAAGGTATGTTAATTTAAAAAAAAAAAACTTGGATGAAATATACGTAATATTAATTTTCTTTGAATTTTGCCGAAACCATTTTTTTTTGTTTCACTGAAGTAGATACTATGAAAGATCATCGCTACACTATTATTTATCTTGCCACATCATTCCAATAAATTATGTATGTAACTTTGCCTCAGTGGAGGTATGGTGTGATGGTCAACAACCAACGGAGGATTAGTGCTTTTCAGGGCTTTTAAATGCACTCAAATTAAGAAAATAAAAACAAATTTGCTTTCTTTTTAAAAAGCTTTTTTTTCATAAAATATGTGAAAGATCTCATGATCGATCAAAGCTTTTAATACAGGAAGCAAGTTTGCTTTATTTTCTTATTTTCAGTGTATTTAAAAGCTTATTCTTATAGTTAAAAAAATGTAACAAGTTATTTACAAAAATATGGACATAAAACGACAGGTGTTAAATCTTATCTTTCCTTACCAACATTTGATGAACTGATCCAAGCTTTGGCACTTAGAGTAAAAGTTTCAAGAACAGCAAAGTACTTTACTATATCTTTGGAATTAAATCCAGAACCGTCCAATAGTTCACAACTAGTGTGACAAATATTTCACATATAGCAATGGGACAATCAATTCGATCTATGTTCTTGTAACAACACTTCCCGTAGCCCTGCATCAGTGACGTAGCTAGGATTTCCGTGCCCCTATGCACATATTATCAGTGGGCCCCAATTTTAGCCGTCAGGTTACAAAGGAGTTACAAGAAGAAATCAACTCTTACTTACGAAGTAGGGTTTTAAATAATATAAATATTCTGTACATGTTGATTCACTAATTGTTTATAAATTGGCCTACTACCATTAGTTTTGTAAAAATGTTACAGGCTTACAGTTAATTTGTTTTTTAAGTTATCAAACACAGTGGCGTCACAAGGCTGGAGCGGAGGGGCGGTCCGCATCGGACGACAACATTTAGAAGTGACACCATGACGAAAGATTATAAAATTTACTGTCAAAAAGTTGTATCCAGCTAAAATTGTAAAAGATTGGTGAGAAAGGAGTGACACCCCACTAAAAATGCAAAATTGTTGGGGGCGATACAGGGGCGTAGCAACCCTTCCCGGCGCCCGGGGACAAACTTTCCGATTTGCACCCCCCCCCCCCTCAAGATTTCAATTTGCACTCCCTCAAAATTTCGATTTGCACCCCCCTCTCAAGATTTCGATTTGCACCCCCCCCCTCAAAATTTCGATTTGCACCCCCTCTCAAGATTTCGATTTGCACCCCCCCCCCCCCTCAAACTTTCGATTTGCATCCCCCTCAAAATTTCGATTTGCGCCCCCCTAAGGTCGGCGCCCGGGGACATATGTCCCCCCTCCCCCGCTACGCTACTGGGGCGATGTGGTGACACCTTGAGTAAACACGTAGGGTAACACAATACCTTGTGTCACCACTTACCAAACACAATTATTTACTCTCGTGTAAAGATTATAGAAGAAGTATTGTAACTATGCAAAAAAATCACATGAAATGTTGACAGTTTTCATCGTTTTACTTCTCAGCACTTTGATATGCGGAGCATAGCTGACTCATTTTAATCGGGCAAAAATAATAAATGCAGATTTATCAAACTTTCAGCGTTCTTTTCGTAGTCCAGTCGGAAAACTGGTATTTGCAACTTTGTCCGTATATCTGCCAGAGTTTCTTCCAGGCATCTCTTCGGGGGGGTGGGGGTGCTTCGCCCCCCCCCCGAAGAAAGTCTACGCCCCCACCCGAACGAGATGGATTTCATATAGTAAACATACACTTTTATTAGTGTCCGCCCCCCCCCCCCCCCCCCCCGAAAAATGTTAACCGCCCCCCCCCCCGCCCGAAAATATCAAGTGCCCCCGGAGAAAAATGTCTGGAAGAAACACTAATGTCTTTGTGTGTGTCTGTAAACACGATAACTCTATTACCGTTACAGCTAGGTTGCTGAAATTTCATATACATGTATTATATAAAATGTGTAGCTCTGTATCAACTTTTCAGCGGTTTCCGGATTACCAGAAGTGGAACTTATTTAACTTTTTGTTTTTCAAAAGCTTATAACTTGATTACTAGTCAGATTTTGAGTCATTTCCGTTGACCGGAAGTAGTAATTTACGCTATTTCCGATTTCTCAAAAATTTAATTGATTGTTTTGACGTTCACTTGCTGTGTAATTCTTTTTTCAACAAGATTTTATTCTATTTTAAAAAGTTTAAGTAATTAAAAATGGATTAAAAATCATGTCTTTATCGCGAGTTGACATCCCCCGTAGTGTTATATAAGAATATTCGAGAAAGTTTAGGGGAGTTCTCTCCTGGTTTATTTTTTCATGCTTTTAACTTTGCAAAATGATTAATAAGTTCCTTGAGATCTATTTAACTGGTTTTGTATGTTCTTTGCTTAGTATGGCCAAGCTACTAACCGAATTGGCATATTTACAACTAGCTGCATACCTGTGCTCCGCCACGGTGAATCTTTTTTAAATGTACCAACTTGGGAACAGAACAAAAGAAAACACAAACGAAAATACAAACACAAACATAAAAGCAACACAAACACAAACGCAACACGCAAACACAAAAGAAAACACAAACACAATGCAAACTCAAATGCAAACACAAAAAACACAAACGAAAAAACTAACCTCCCCGAATCATCGTGGAATCCAGAATGTTTATCTGTAACTAGCGTACCCGTCAGCGTTGCTGCGATCTAGTCCCACATACCAGGGTAACGAAACAATTTGTAAGGGTTTCATCAACGCGTTACCGATTGTGTATTTTTTATCGCCTGGCCTTGTTTTCTTTAACTGAGATAGTTGAAATATGAACAATACCACTGTTTTTTTTTCTGATCTTTTTTGTTTGGGCGTGGGTTTGTCCACACTACCGCTCAGACTCCTTTTGGCGTGCTGTATGAAAGCATTGAGTGTGCGTTATCCTCGGTAATAGTGAGGTTGAACACCTTTCGCCGACCGCCTAGGGGCGTCACTTGAGTTACTAGTTACACTACCATAGGTAGCTTGATGCATCCCCTGGTTCGATTCAATCATCGATCGTAGAGGCCCACCGTGTCCTTAGTGTAGGGTGCTCTTGTGCTTGGTGTCATCCGTCGAAGACTGCCCTTGTTGAATTTGAATAAGTAGTAACACTGCA
>NW_026732264.1:82500-150000 GCF_028476545.2 Physella acuta
CTGTCTTGCTTTCTGGGGAACAAACATTTTAGAAAATGTAATAGTTCTATGAATTGATGTTTATTCGTTTTGATTCTAAAAGTATTGAAAATGTAACTGAAACAAAAACTAGTTTTGATTTAATAAGCAATAATATAAATAAATCTTCATATTGACATAAATCGCATGTTTACAAAAAAGAGACGTAACAAACTCACACTTGAGAGAGTAACGGAGTATTTGTGTCAACGGTTGTGATTATTACATAAGAAAAACCATTTTTACATTTTGTTTAAGTTTGTGTATGTCCTAAGTTCCAAGCTTTAATTTTATGTTACACAGCTCAGGTATAGACATGTATTTTTACGTAAAGGAATGTAGAGCTTAATCTGCAATTAATTTTTCATGAAAAACCAACAGATGAATATTGCGACATATAAGTCTTTAATTCACAGAAAATGAACTTTGCTATTGTGTATTTTTAATTTTCAATAGAAAGCACACTTTAGTCAAAATTATTTAAATCATAAAATGTATAGCAATAAGTCATGTTTTTATAAAATGTAAAATACAAATATAATATATAAACGATCGTCTTCAACTTTTCAAAAATAGTTGGGTTACCTTTAATATTAAAATATAATGTAGGCAAAGTTGAATTCCATCCAAAACTGTTGTTTGAGTAGCAATTAACGGCTAATATAACTTCTGCGGAAAAAATAATATTATTGATATGTAACAGACCATTATTACATTTCACTGGTAAACGAAGGTTATAATATATATATATATATATATATATATATATATATATATATATATATATATATATATATATTTAAATATATATATATTTAAATATATATATATATATATATATATATATATATATATATATATATATATATATATATATATATACGAGCGGACCCGCGGCGTATCATACGCCGCTATTGAGTTGTTTTATTTTCTACTTTTCAGTAATTCATAATTTGTGAATTCTACAGTACCAATGCTGCCACTGAAAATATTTGCTTTAAAATACTAACCCCCCCTTTCTCCTAACCCCGACCCTACCCTTCCCCCCCCCCCCCCCCACCGTGAAAGCAGCCTCCTCTTACTTACCTCCTGTAAGTTTAAAATCGTTTCAAACTAAATTATCTGCCCCTAATAGCCGTCACTAAACCCGGCTCTACGATTTGTAAACATTTAGTTTGACTACAGCTCACCAGACCAAGTGGGGGTGGGGTGGGGGTGGTAGTGATAGTGATAGAGAGAAAGAGAGGGGACTGTAAGGCGCGCTTGCAGCTTGTTTTCTAGCGTCTCCCAGAAGAGAATTATATATATATATATATATATATATATATATATATATATATATATATATATATATATATATATATATATATAAGAAAATATCTTATCGACACAAAAATGCTATGAACAAGGTCACATTTGCAATGAGTGCAGTATGGATATAGATACAGGTGCCTGTTATAGCTTTAGAAAGCCAGGACAGATACAACGCAATTGGCCAAACGGGACCAGTACAACATGCAACTGGCGTACTAAAATTGTACATCGAGGGTCAGAAGACCTCAAAAGTCAATACTGCGATGATTCTGGGCACATTTCAAGGGTGTGTCCCACAGCGCAACGTAGTATGTTCAATAGAAGCAAAAAAAAAATTGGAGGAGTATCCTAACAAAGGTAGTGTCCTTCGTAGGTTATAAATGATAATAATTTAATGAATGTTAACTTTTTATCTTTTATAAGGAAGCATTTCTATGATCTCGTATATTCACTATATTGTTTTACATGTTATTTCAAGAGATGTTTATATTCGATTTAAGTGTATGAATAAAATAAATGAACTTCAACAAAACAAGGGTTATATTTTTTTAAAATAATCTGATGCTATATTGTATGTACCTTTTAGATTGTTATTTTATATATATTAGACGGTTATGATTAATGCAGCGATCAGAGTTACGGTTTTCGTGGCAATGTCAGCAAGAAAAAACACATCATACATAAAACCGTTTGGATTATACAGTGATTAAAGAGGCGATAATTACATTTCTTTAAATAGTGGTGTATTATTATAAATATTTATAAAATAATTGTTTTTTTAAGTACTCTGATATTTTAAAAAAAGTTTTGTTTAGATAAGTTTAGAATAACATGCTTAATAATATTTTTTTTTCTACATAAATTATTCACTACTTTAAAAACATAATATTACAATAATTTTTGTTTTCGAATTTTTCTCTTACGTTCTTTTACAAGACACATTTAAATAACTAAAGCTTTAAAAATATTATTGTTTTTATATCGAACGCAGATGATTTTTATGTAAAACCTTCCCTTTTTTAAAAAATATGTGATAATTAATAATGGAACGTGTTCAATCTTTGTAAATGTATAATTTGTAAAATAGTTTTTACTCTAGGCTAAGAAAAATACATTATATTATTAAGTTAAAGCTCTAACCTGCGTTTAAGGAAATAGTTAAGCTCCTCGCATCTGTTTCGTTCACCAATTTCCCATTTACAAAACATCTGATGGTAGTTTTTATACCGCTGTTGTCAAGTCGCCTTACAGTGCAATTTTTGTTTGTTTGACCGTCATCACAGCCTTCCTCAAATCCAATTTTAGGATAATCTAGAAACGAGAAATAAGGGCGCGATGTCTATTGCCAGCAGATTAAAAACATTTTTCAGCCACGTTTGTTTTGTATGTTTATTTACTTCAACTGACTTTCAAAATAAGAACCTTTGATAGTCTAAAATCATTGTAGCAAAATTTTAATATTCAAATACTTATCACAGCAACATAACATCTTGAACTTACCAACTTTGATAGTGTCCAGTACTCTGCTGTCACCAAAAATTTCAACTATTTCGTGGTCGGTAATATAGGGATAAATGATGGATTTTATTGATTTGTTGCCTATTCCAAGTATTTCTTGGGATATGAAATGTTCACATTTAGGAATTTCTAACTTCTCGCAAGCGGCTAACTTATCTGATTTAAAAGTAGTCTAAATGTATTTTTTTAATAAATTATTTCAATAATAATAAAAGCAAAATTAACTGATACTTTACAGCTATTAAAATATTTGCACAATGAATTATAACATGCAGTATGTTTGCATACATCTAAACAATCCAATAAAGGCATTTACGTGTGTAATAAAATACTAATGTATACCTTACTAATCAGTTTTAAACCCATTAATCGATTTATTGCCCTGTAACGTCTAACGGTACTGCACGTTATATGCAGGCCGTCGTCTCTGAATACATGGGTGCAGTTGATATCACGGAGTTTTTCTGAAAGTATAGACTTTCTGGTAGTATCAGTCTATGTGACCATTTGTTGCTATACACACATGTACGTGAACCATTAAACGTGTTTATTATCATGCATATAGATTCGAGCAAAAATAAACATAGACGTACACAAATACATTTACCAACAAATAATATTAAATGATAAAAAAAAAACTGCTGTGATAATACTTCACACAATTTTAAAAGAGTGGCCAAGAGACATACCAATTACTGTGAAAAGGCAGGTTAGCAGAATGATTTCATTTAAATCGCTTTTATCCGTTTTCATCGTTAAAGAAAGACCTCCTTCCATATCCAAACCGGTAACGTTTGGTATAAAAAAAACTGGTCTTGCATGTTACTTTGCCTGTAACATTGAAGTTTGCTCCGAAGTTCGTCGGGGACATATTTGTACAAACGTTTGTGGTATATCCACATTGTATTGTATTTTCTCCCAGCTTCCATATCACTCCTGTATTTTTCGAACACGGAAAATCTTGCGACGTTATTTGGTAATCCAAATCTTCTTTTGCTGGATTGCAGATATTTGCATCTGTATTACAAATCAAAAAAACAAAAAAAAAACTTAACATGTAAGGATAAAAGAATTAATGTTTTTTACCCATGTTCTCCGCCAGCTCTCGACAATGTGAGGAAAGGAAAAGAAATAGATGATTTTCTAAATCTCTATTATCATGAAAGTCAAGTTTTTGGCCGAATAAAAATTATTGAACATTATTGAACAGAGACATGCATAATTGCATATCGATGCAGACGCGTGGAGAGGCGTGGCAGGGGTGAGGACCGCACCGAGTGACACCATTTAGGGGGTGACACCAAGACAAAAATTGAAAAATGTAAAGAAGATATTAGTTTTTGCCAGTTCAATTAATAATTAATTTGAGTTAAAAAGTCACTTCACACTGCAAATCGGAGATTCCGACACGGGGAATTGGTGACACCTGGGCGTAGACCTGCTACTTATAGAGAAAACAATGGTACATGCAGCTTTATTAGTAACAGACTATTTATAGAATTTTCATTAAATGATAAGTCAATCAACAACTGAGGTAGGGTAACACTAATCTAATAATTTAATCGTAGCTTGACTCAGCTAAAATTAATAGGCGGATTAATATAACTTGTGCACAAATGTAAGCTATTAGAAAAAATAGGGAGGGGTGACAAAATTAAAAAAAAATATATGTAGGTATATATATATATATATATATATATATATATATATATATATATATATATATATATATATATATATATATATATATGTATACATATATATACATAAATATATATATATATATATATATATATAATATGTATAATATATATATAATATATATATATATATATATATATATATATATATATATATATATATATATATATATATATATGGGTTTACAGCTACTCCCCTACCCAAACAAACATGTGCACACCCAATGACGTTCAATGTCCGACCTATTAATACACTGAATACCAGCTACCGAACATGTTTAACTAAAAACGAAATTCTTGTGGCCTACTCTTTAACAGGCTGATTGAACCTGGAGCTAATTAAAATACACTAACATATATACAAAACAGTGATGCTGTATGAATTTATGTAAAGTAGTCAGTGCAAAGTAAAGAAATTATAACCTGAGTTACTTACTTGTAGTCTGCCATACAGCCAGAACATACAACGCCACAAACATTTTGGCCATAAACCTAGAAAACAATTCAAATTATATTAAAACATGACCGACACGTTTAACAGATTTCAATGTTAAATCTGATTAACATACATGCGCACAAGTACACATTATCATCATCTCGCAACTACCATGAGTACATGTCACAACAAGTCAACACCATTTCGTCCTGTCTCAGCTTTAGTTTTAGGCAGTGTTTCTTCCAGACTATTTTCTCCGGGCGGGGGGGGGGGCACTTGAAATTTTCCGGTGGGGGGGGGGGGTGGGGGGGCGGTAGACTTTCTTCGGGGGGGGGGGGGGGAGGACACTGTTAAAAGTATATTTCTTTTATATAAATTTCATTTTGTTCGGGGGGGGGGCATAGAAGAAACTCTTTAGGTCTCTCTACTTCAACTCTTTCTCTATTGATCTTCTAAATGTTTATTGTGGCCGTACTTGTTTTTTCTTGTTCATCTGTAAGCAGACCTAACCAAAGCGTCTGCTCTGATACTGAGCACCTGGCCCAACCATCTCCATTTACGTGTCTTATAACTACTGCTAATGGCTAAATGAGTGTTCCTCTTTTTGACTCCTAACTTGAGATGGTATTTTGCCAGAATATTCTCAGTATATGTCGCTTCAACTTTTTTTCTTCTATAATGTATAGACATAGTTCTCATATTTTTACTTTTCCGTATACTGAGTATAGAGGAAGTAATGTAATCGTGCACAAAAATCAAATGTAATTTTGACAGTTTTCATCGCTTTATACCTCAGTACTTCATCAAATACTAAGTTTAGGGGACTTCTTTTAATCGGGCAAAAATTTCAGTGTTCTATGTGTTATCAAGTCGGAAAAACTTAGCTTTATAATCCTGTCCGTATATCTGTGTGTGTATATGTGTCTGTAAACACGATAACTTGAGTACCGTTACAGCTATGTTGATGAAGTTTCAAATATAAGTATTATATCTAATTTTTAGTTCTGTTTCAACTTTTCAGCGATTTCCGGTAACAGGAAGTGGAACTTTTTCTACTTTCAATTTTTCAAAGCCCTATTATAGAATACTGTTTCAGATAAAAAATTGAATTTTCACGTGCAAATTAAAGATCTAATTCTCTGCCTTCTGTCAAACGTAAAGTAATTTCCGTTGACCGGAAGTAGTAATTTACGCTATTTCCGATGTCTCCAAAAAACGCACATGAATTTATAAAGTACTATTAATATCCCGCACTATTATGCACATTTTATCTAGCGTTCACTTGGTGTGCAATTATTTTTTTAACGAGATTCTATTCTATTTTTAAAAGTTTAAGTATTTAAAATGGATTTAAAATTGTCTACATCCCGACTTCCATCCCCCGTAGTGTTATATAAGAATATTCGAGAAAGTTTAGGGGAGATTACTCCCGCTTTATTCTATATTATGAAAGGTCATTTGTTTTATAAGTTCAAACTTATAGATCATTTATATAGAGTATATTATTTTTCTTAAACTATATTTCTCACAACTAACCTATTGATAAATGATATTTTTCTTTAATTATAATTGAAATAACTATGCCTGATAATTTTTTTTAAATTAAATACATTTTTTTTCCTGAAATTAGAAGGCTGTCTTGTACTACTCTTTCCTTAAAATTATACGCGCATTGTCAGGTTCATAGTTTTTAGTTTTGCAACTCTATAGTAAATACACATTTTAAAGTATTGAAAAAAAAAACAATTGCAAAAAAAAACAACGTTTTAATATCAAGCTTTTATCTAATAATGTAATAAATAAACCGGGAGTGATCTCCCCTAAACTTTCTCGAATATTCTTATGTAAAACAACAGGGGATGGGAACTCGGGATATAGACATGATTTTTAATCCATTTTAAATACTTAAAGTTTTAAAAATAGAATAAAATCTCGTAGACAAATTAATTGCACACCAAGTGAACGCCAAATAAAAAGTGCATAATAGTGCGCAATATTATTAGTACTTTAAAAATTTACATGCGTTTTTTGAGAATTCGGAAGTAGCGTAAATTACTACTTTTGTTCAACGGAAATGACTCAAAATTTAACAGAAGGTAGAGAATTAGATCTTTGACTTACATGTGAAATTTCATTTATCTATCTGAAATAGTACTCATGTTATAGGCTTTTGAAAAATTCAAAGTAGAAAAAATACCACTTCCGGTTATCGGAAATCGCTCAAAAGTTGAAACGGATCTACGATTTTAATAAAATACTTATATATAAAATTTCATCAACCTAGCTGTAACGGTACTCAAGTTATCGTGTTTACACACACACAGATTAGCACACAGAAAACGGACAGAATTGCAAAGCCCAGTTTTTCAGACTGGATTACGCATAAAACCTCTTAATTTTGATAAATCTGTATTGATCCTTTTTGCCCGATTAAAATAAGTCCTCTATACTCCGGATGTGATGAAGGACTGAGGAGTAAAACGTTGAAAACTGTCAAAATTTCATGTTATTTTTGTGCACGATTACAATACTTCCTCTATCGGCCTTACTCGTTTATACGAGAAAGTAAAAAGCAGAAAATAAATGGTTTTCTTTGAATATATCATCTATCTATCTAATACTACTAAAAGTCAAGTTTGTTTACATGTTTGAATATTTATTTGTTTTTTTGTTTGTTTGTTTGTTTGCCTGATTGACTATCTCGCATGGTTGCACACATCGTGGAAAGCTGTAAAATAGTATGTAGGTAGAGAAAAATGTTTGTTTTAAGACAGACTGTTAATCACACATTTATTTAAAGACGTTAATTAATTTATTGATTTATTCATACGCAGAGTAACCCATTATTTTTAAAAGTTTAGAACGACCACTACACTCGGCGGGACCGTGACGTCACAGTTTTTTGTTTACTCTTTAGTACAATAAAATGGCGGCGTCTATCGAAGAAAATTGTGTTCCCATTCAAAAGTTTAACGCGTTCTAAATCTAATTTTCTGTCGGTCATAACTTTAACAATACGTCCGTTTGCTGTATTTATTACGTTCCAACACTTATATCAATTTTCAACTGTCTTTTTTCATTTAGTTTTACAATAAATTTCTCTAGATCTAAAGATCAGCTGTCAAAGCAAAGTTATGAATCTAGCCTAGATCTAGATCTAGCCTAGATCTAGGTCACTAGACTCAATGTAAATTCTAGATCTAGACTTAATGTAAATTCTACATCTAGAATCTATTTCAGGCCTTAATACATCTAGAATCTATTTCAGGCCTTAATTATTTTATATAAATCTTTGTTTGGCTAATTTAAGATTAAATTTAATTTGAAAGTTACTACTACTAGACTTAGATCTAGATCTAGAATCTATCCGCGTAAATCAAGTTGCATAAAGACGGTAGGGGAGGGGAGGCGGGGGGGAGGCGGGGGGGGGAAGGGGAGGCGGGGGGAGGTGGATGGGGGAAGGGGGGGCGGGGGGGATATATGTTGGGGCGCCAAAATGGTTTGGAAAAATAAATTGAAAGGTTGAGGGGGGTTCAAATCGAAAGTTTGAGTGGGGGTGGGGGTGTGCACATCAAAAGTTTGAGGGGGGGGGGTCAAATCGAAATCTTGCGGGGGGGGGGGGGGTGGTTCAAATCGAAAACTTTGTCCCCGGGCGCCGGGAAGGGTCGCTATGCCTCTGAGTGACAGACGTGATGTTTTTTGATGGATGACCCCCGAAACCCACAGTTATCCAACGGATGACGGGTATTCTAGTAATACTCTACAATTTAAATTATTAGCAAAAGGTATCTAATAGATATTATAGTGAACTCTAGAACGCTACCCAAAAATCTTGAGTTCGAATTCGCGTAGAACGCTCCTGATTCCACTCAGCTCTGATGAGTACCTATTGCACGATAGGGAAGTAAAGGCGGCTAGACATAATGCTGAACAATTTTGATTAAAAGTGTGCTACATTTACTTATTAATAATTCGTAAGACGGTTTGTTTTTCAGTTTAGAATTTTAAATCTATATAGGCTATAGGAAAATGAAAATGTCTTTTACACATTACTATATTATTTATTTGATCGTAATGAAACTTTGTGAAGTTGAGTAGGTCTACATACCAGCTATGATTGACAGCATGATTTATTTATTTTTTTTATATCGGTGGGGTGTTGCTCCGTTGGAAGTATTCCATTGGTCGTCCCTTTACCTTATGCTAGATCCATTAACTGGGTGTCCTGTTTATAGCGTCAGGGTACTAGTTGTCGAAATGCAAAAGGTACGCCCTCTGACGCCCAGGGTTCGCGTGAAAATGTGCGACTTTGGCTCCCCCATGAGAACTATGCCGATCACAAGTGTTCTATAGAGAGCCTTACAGAAGGAATTCGGTGTGCTAAAATCAAACAAGGGGTAACCGGTAGATCCAAAATTCGCACGGCAACGCATTGGACAACGTGGAGGTCGCCGAAGAGTATTTCATTTCACCATTACGAAGGGTGATTGACGTACACTCAGTGTTTTTATACAGCACATCTTTGCACGTCTGGGTGGTAGTGTGGGTAAACCCACGACTCGACAAGTAAGAACCAAAAAATCTAGTGCTGAAATTTGTGAAATTTTAATAACTCGAGTTCAAATGATAACGTTCGGCGGATGCATTATTGTGTAGTTAAACGCGGGTATTATTTCTTGTTATCATATTAAATAACAAATAAGGTTGGCTAAAAATGAAATTAAAAATGTAAAACGTTTTATTAGAACCATAGAAAGTCACAGTGTTTTTATGTTTATTGTATTAAATATTTTTACTAGACGTACACATTTACCTTGGATTCAATCTGACCGCTACACTGCGCCACTCAAAACCGATATCCCACTATGCCCAACCGAGCCCTTTTAAAGCTCTTTACCCAAAATTAAAATGACTCCCTTCACCCGTACTCTACATCATTCATTCTAGGTCATCCAGTTAAGATATATTTTACGATAGGAAAATCATTAAGTAAGTGACATATTGTTTGAAAACGGGTGAACATAAAAGCAAGGTATTGATATTAGCTTACATGAGCACTAGTGTGGAAAATCAATACGTGTAAAAAAGAAGCGATCTACTAAAATATATAGAGCGGGAGTGAGGTCCCCTAGGCTTTCTTGTATAATCTTATATAACAGTAAACGTTTTGATGTCACCTCAAAAGGAATTTATTCAATTTATTTATTCAGCTTATTCAATAACGGTAACAGATTGATTTTCGAGAAAACACATAGAGGCGGCAAGATGTTGCAGCAAAATTCCCGGCAGTTCCCGGTAAACTTAGTCTCCCGGGAATTACACACAGGTCGATAGCAGCCATCGTATAGGATCTTTAATAAAACTGAAATAACCCTACTATTTCCGGATATAGGAGGCCATTTAAAAATGCAACGAAATCTATAGAATTTGAAATTACCACTTTAGTATACCGGAAATCGTCCAAGAATTAGCAGAAACAATCTATGTGAAACTTTGCTTAATGAAAGCAATATTCAAATTAATTGCTTTTGAGTACAATAGATATATTTTCCTATTTTGAGACTTTTTTGAACGCTCACATGTTAAACTTACATCGAGATTAAAAAAATAAAGAAAAGTTGAATTATAGAGCGACAATAGTTGCCAATAATCGCTCTTAAGAGATGGGGCAGTTAAAATTGGAAACGTAATCTTTTTTAAACGGATATCAAGGTAAAGCGATAGACTCTTAAGACTAAATGTATGATTTATGTTATATATCATATACATACATGCATATATATATATATATATATATATATATATATATATATATATATATATATATATAAATAAAATTTCTTACTTGCTATTATTCCTGTTTATCAAATAAAACGTTTCAGTATTATATATACCCTGCCATCGATAACTGTTAGCCATATATAACCAGCGCATGTAGGTCACGAAACCTGATACTGGCTGCAACTGGTTCGTGCTGGTCTATCGACCTCGCCCTACAAAAAAACGGACGTTGTTTTTGCAATCTAAAATTCATTGCAACATGTAACACATGAGCTATGAATAAAACAGGTAAAATCTTTCAAGTTGAACCATTTGAACCATTTGAGTAACAAAGGACTACTCAGGTAAGAAACGTAATTTAAAATTAATTATAGATAAAAAGAAAAACAAATATTGCCGTTAATAATGGTTAATTTTATTCAAATTATTTTCCATTTCTTTGTATGTTATGTAGCATGATTTTTTATTTTAAAATAAAAAAAATAAACCTCATGTATGCCTATAAAAACATTATTTCATGAAATGTTTATTTTATCTTATGTTATACTTAATTAATCATCTTACCTTAAGTAATTTTATATTCATCACTATATATAATTTCAGTTAAAACCTGAACTTATAACACTACATCCCTTCTAGTCTTCAAGCACATTTATATTTTAAAATACATCTTATTTTTTACTTATATTGTAAGCCCTATACAAGTTACATGTTGTTTAGTAGGGCATGTTTATCATGTGTACACAAACGTTTTTGGGAAAATTATGGAAAATTATAATTTCCCAACATATCATGCTAAAGTTAATTTGTCATTGGTTCGTATTGATCCAGAAGTAATGGTAATTTTTCACAATTATTTCAAACCTATTAAATTAAGTATTGTGTATTCAATATTTTGTAATTATGTATTTCAATTCGTTTAGGAAAAGAGGAAAATCACATCAAAAAGCAGTATGAAGACTATTTTCCTTTTAATTACGACTATCTTGACTTTAAATATAACTTCAGGTAAGCTTATATATCAATTGCAAGGTAAAAACCTATTTAACTTTATTCCGATGAAAACGAAAGATTATTCGTTTTCCTTACAATTAAAATAGACTACTGTATTTAATAACAAAATAGTAAATAATATGATAAGGCACTAGCATTCGATAGTTGAACATTTGACGTAAGTGAGCTGTTCTTTGCTAATGTCTTTTACACCTAGGAGCCAATTACTAGCGTTAAATAATAAGTAGATATCTGTTTATCAAGATCAAGATTATTAAATAATTATTTGATCAATTATTTTACCGGTTAGAGGTGTTCCATTTGTGTTTTCTTCTCTTTTTTTTAATTTCAACGTTGGATGTCATTTCCCCCAACACAAAATATTACATGTCAACATGACTCCAGTTTCAGCCTTTGTTCATCCTAGAATAACATACAAGGTAATAGTTGATTTTAAAGTTTTCTCTCCTAGATGGTTTGCTGTCCCCAGTTCTTGAGCATCATCTGCCCGGAAAATCGAAATCGGGACTTGTCGTTTTTGAAACTATGACCTTCACAGCACGACATGTTTTTATTAATCAATACATTATACGAATACAAATACTAATAACTACAGAAAAACACGATGATAATTTATTTTATTTAAAACAAAAAATAGAAATATAATGTTTTGTTTTTGGAAATCGATGCATTATTTTCATTTGTAATTTTTACCAACACATCTTCAACTTCTTTTCTATATTGTCTATTATAATATTCATTTCTAATTCTTCATTGAAGTTGAAATTATTTAGTGGTTCTCATTCGGGTGTGTTATAACTATTTTACTTATGTTTTCTTGTATACCAACAGAACGAGCATTTTCTATTGGAAGTGTAACGCAATTTGGTATTTTTAGTATTTTTGTATAATGTTTGAATGGTTTACACATATGGGAAAATACCTATTAATTATCCTTAACCGATAAGTTATGTCTTACTTTTTCGTGCTGAACATATTTCACTATATATATATATATATATATATATATATATATATATATATATATATATATATATATATATATATATATATATATGAGTACATTTGAGTACATATTTAAAAGCCTATACACTGATGTTTTCTTCAGACTCGCATAGCTTGGATTGCTCAAAAAAACTTATGGCACAAGACATACAAATTACTTGCAAACGAATGACAGATGGTAAAGATAGAAAGCCAAAATTTGTTATTAAACTCAAAGAGGTACATGAGAATAATATTGCTTATTTTTTTAAAAAATATTATATGGTTAAAAAAATCTTTTTAAACTTGATCTGAAGTGTTCAATTATAACAACTTGATATTTTAGATTATTAATATATTAAAGATTAAATGTAAATAGTTTTCAGACACAATTAGAATTTTTGTGAAAGTTGATACATTTTAAAAACATATGTTTGATGGACATGCAGACAATTATTAGTATAAGTTAGAAAAATTAAAATTGTTTTACAACACCTTCAATATTCATTTTTTAAATGATACACACATTTTATAAAAATCATATGAGTTAAACAATTAGTGAGTAGAACCCCATACGATACAAAAAAAATAAACAAGAATAAAATATCGGAAGAGATTATTGCTGTTTACAGCGCAATAGCAAACAATTGCAAATGAACTAATAAAATTTTAAGAAAGTGTAACAGAATATGTACACATACAGGATACAAAAAAATAAAAGCCAACAGTATTTATTAAATTTTAAAAAATTTGTACAGAATTTTCAATAATATACAAACCCTAACTTAAAATAAGCATATATCTAAGATACAACATTAATTTGTGTCCTAGCAAACAATTGCAAATGAACTAATAAAATTTTAAGAAAGTGTAACAGAATTATGTACACATACAGGATACAAAAAAATAAAAGCCAACAGTATTTATTAAATTTTAAAAAATTTGTACAGAATTTTCAATAATATACAAACCCTAACTTAAAATAAGCATATATCTAAGATACAACATTAATTTGTGTCCTAATTGTGACCCAACATGGTAAGTAGCCCACCAGATCAATTACGTCCTCTTAATTACCACCCTGTGCAGTGGCGTAGGCAGGGGCGGTTGGGGGGGGGGGGGTTCATAACCCCCCATAGACCCATCGGCATAAATCGAAAGTTTGAGGAGGGTGCAAATAGAAAGTTTGAGGGGGGGGGGGGGCGTGCAAATCGAAAGTTTGTCACCTTGGTTATACACTGCTGGAAAAAAATTGAACCCCCCCCCCCATGAGACGATCCTGGCTACGCCACTAACCCTGTGTAACTACCCCACTACACAATACTTATTATAACAATACCTATCCATTTCTCTGCCAATAGTCGTTTCCAAATCCATAACCATGCCTATATGAATCCACTTGCTTATCCTTAATATACACTCTATCTCTATTCGTTGTTTTATCCTATTGTTAACGTCACCGTTACCCTAACCGATGTGTATGCAGTTTTATTAATATTTTAGATAGAAAGAATTCAGTAAATCAATTAATCTTATATATTCCAATATATTCAACCGTCGAAAACCCTATAACCAAACTGTTTGTATTTATTTTTCTTTCAGTTTGCTTTGAGCTAAAAAAAAAACCCCGTTAAACTATAGAGCTGGTAAGTAGGTCACCAACCAGTTCTACGGCTCAATAAAACCTGCATGAGCCATAGAAGTGGTTGGTGAGCTACTTACCAGCCCTATTGAATTTCAAAGCTAGAAATAAATTTTCAACGCCCTATGTTAAATTAAAAACCAGTGTAACTCGAAAAATGCGCATGAAACGCGTTAATAAAGTTCAATGTTTTTTGTGCCATAGTTGTTTTGTTTACATTAGCCATCATTCAAAATAATAATTACAAGTCACTATTAATTACATTTTAAGGGTATTTGAAAACAGTTGATTATACATTTTCAAGGAATTTTTCTTTTATCCAAATGTTTTCTTTATTTTTGTGTGTAATCAAAGAGCAAGGGAAATTATAAGTTTGAATTCCTGTCGCTGTTTTGTGCCTCTAAGTTGGTAAAACTGATGGCAAACTCTTTTTTTATTCAATGTGTGTTTAGGACAGCGAGCTGACTACACCAGAGAGCGACTGTACAACAACCAACTGTACGATAACGTGTCAACAGCTGATAGCCCTAGAGGACCTTGGTATAGGCCAACACAAACTCTTTGCAATACTGTATTTAACATCTGGTCAAGTATACAGTTATTCAGCTGAAGTTTCAATAACTTTAGGTAAACGTTTTACAGAACTTTTCTTACAAATCAACTATGCAAGTCTGGATATCGATATCATTGATTAAAAATAATATCCGTTAATATTTTTTATCCTAGTTATTGATATTTCTTACATATTTTTACTTTCTCGAATATACGTAGTATAGAGAAAGTATTGTAATCGTGCAAAAAAAAATCGAGATTTTTACAAATCTCGACGTTTTACACCTCACTGATACGGAAAAACATAATTTTGCAATCTTGTCCGTATGTCTGTGTGTGTGTGTGTCTGTGTGTCTGTGTGTAAACACGATAACTTGAGTACCGTTACAGCTAGGTTGATGAAATTTAATATATAAGTATTTTATCAAAATCGTAGATCCGTATCAACTTTTGAGCGATTTCCGATAAACGGAAGTGGTAATTTTTCTACTTTGAATTTTTCAAAAGCCTATAACTTGAGTACTAATTCAGATAGATAAATGAAATTTCACATGTAAGTAAAAGATCTAATTGTCTACCTTCTGTCAAATTTTGAGTAATTTCCGTTGACCGGAAGTACTAATTTACGCTATTTCCGATTTCTCAAAAAACGCATGTAAATTTATAAAGTACTAATAATATTGCGCACTATTACGCACATTTGGTTTTGGTGCTCGCTTGGTGCGCAATTTTTTTTTCTACTAGATTTTATTCTATTTTTAAAAGTTTAAGTAAACAAAAATCATCTCTATATTCCGAGTTGACATCCCACGTAGTGTTATATTAGAATATTCTAGAGAGTTTAGGGGAGATCACTCCCGGTTTATTTTACTTATATTATCGTATACATTTATGGAGTTCTTTAGTTCTGCAATACAATATTTTTAAAGAAGGGAACGATAGAACAGGGACAAAATTTATTCTTTTACCTGATGTCTTAATGGAACACTCATTTCATAGATCTTTTTAAGAGAAAAGACACATTTTTTTTCCCAAAAGATCTAAAAACTTTTAATGTCAATATTTAAAACCTCATTATCGACGAGTGAAGTATACAACATGAATGTTTTTATTTATATTGTTGGTAATTGCGTAAACAATTGGTAAAATAAAAAAAAAAACAGGTTGTTGCTTTACGAAACGACAATGCTGTTTGCTCTCGTACGGTTAAACATACGTTAGTAGTTCATGCTTTAAAGACATAAGTTTTAGCAGCTGTGGAGTTTTAGGAGCTTTCCATCAAGAGGAAACTCTAGCTGACGGCCATTGTGTTTGTTACAGATTTTCCCAGCATAGCACTAAAAAACTGTGACTATGATGAAAGACACAACATTTCAGTACATTGTATGTGTGAGAGAACCGATGTCAGTGAAATTGAGACGTGGATCTACATGTACATTAATGATGTGGAACAATACAAAACCAGTGGCAATAACTTACAATTTTCGTCAGTCATAAGTGGTTCTACAGGTACGATGAGGATTGTTAAAAACAATTTCTGTTTTTAAGAAATATATATATATATATATATATATATATATATATATATATATATATATATATATATATATATATACATACAAATATTTGTATACAACTATTTATTTTGGAGTATGTTTTAATCAATTAATTCATTCGTCCGTAGACTGATTATGTTATTCCTTGCAGTGTTTCTTCCAGACTTTTTTCTCCGGGGGGGCACTTGAAATCTTCGGGGGGGGCGGTAAACTTTCTTCGGGGGGGCGGACACTGTTAAAAGTATATATTTTCTATATAAATTATATAAATTTCATTTCGTTCGGGGGGGCGGTAAAAAATTTTCGGGGGGGCTTTGCCCCCCCGAAGAGATGCCTGGAAGAAACTCTGATTCCTTGATTCATTTACTAGATGATCTATTGTTTTAATCAATGAGTGATTAATTAATTAATTGATTGATTGACTGGTTCACTGATTGATCACTTCATTCGTTTAATCATACAAAATGAAGCCTGATACCGGCCCCATTTATAGACAGCATGACAGGCGGAACATATTGTGATGATATAGTCACTTAAAATCAATTATTGTCAATTATTACCCATGCATATAAGTATGAATATCACTACAATATATATGTATATATATCCAGATCTGGATATTAGTATTATTAATACTAAGATGACTACACAATTTTTTTATCATTCATAAAACCTAATATATATATATATATATATATATATATATATATATATATATATATATATATATATATATATATATATATATATATATATATATATATATTACCTAGAATTGGGAATACAGTCCCTCTTGTTAATATTATCAATATATTTTTTAAATAATATTATCAATATATGCTTTAACAGCTCTTAGGTGTGTAGCTGAAAATGGTGCAGGATGGAGATCAAATACGGCTTCTGTATATTACAATTTACCTAATAAAGGTAAATGTCATAGATTAATGTCATTAATGTAATACTTTTTTTTGCTACTCTCTGAAAAAAATAGTAATTTTTTTAAGAATGCATGCCTATTTAAAATTAAAAAATTGGAAAATATGTGTATGAAGAAACACAACTTTAACGCTTTTCATCTTTGTTACCTTAAGCACACACACACATGAACATACACACACACACACACACACACACACATATATATATATATATATATATATATATATATATATATATATATATATATATATATATATATATATATATATATATATACAGTATCAATCTACAATAGAAAGAACGCAGGAATGGCATTGGCAGTGCTCATTGTGGTTGCATGTGCGCTTTATTATAAATGTAAGTATTTGTTTTATTATGTCCCCCATACGGGAAAACGCCATTTCAAATTCATATATATATATATATATATATATATATATATATATATAATAGGAAGCTTGCTCGAATGCCTTTCGCCCAAAGGCTTTTGCCCGATTAGACACTTGCCAGTAAAAGCGTGGTAATATGGTAATATGTTACATAGTCGGCTATAACTGTTTGAAGAATTCTAGTTAAAATGATGTTATCAACATTGTCAGAGTTTCTTCCAGGTAGCCCTAACTTTTCGATGTGTTTCGCCAACCAAACGAATGAGAATTTATATAGAAAATATTTACTTTTACAGTGTCTGCCTCCCGAAAATTTCAAGTGCTCTCCCCTCCCCACACCGGAGAAAAATGTCTCGAACAAACACTGAACATTGTGGACAATAAGCGTAGCTGCGATCGAATTGGCACCAACGCTGGAGTTCATGCTGTATCAAAGTCATCATGCTCTCAATCGCTTGTACAAAGTCTGTAAAATATACCGTCACAAAATGTTTTGATTATACTGACTACACATAATTATAACACTCCCCTTATTTTTTCTCTCTCTCTACACTCACATACATACATTCTTTACGACTTACATCAACGTATGGTTCAAAAATTAAAATGTAGAACACTCTTTTCACAATAAAATTCGAATGATTGTTTATAAACCTAACACAGAATAATGTGTATTTTCAAAAGATACTTACAACATTTAGAATCGCCTCAGTTTATTATAACTTAATCAGATATCTCAATTACCAATTATTTTTTGTAAACATTAATCATTGAAACAAAACACGTTTGATGTTTTTCCAGACATCTCACAGATGAAAAAAAAGACACTTTGTGAACTTGGGATTTCTTATGAAGGATCGGTTCCAGAAAAATGTAGGCTGTGGCAATTAATTACATAAGTATTATACATAAAAATATTTTAGAAATTATAAAAACTTTTCATTTGTATGGCAAAAATTACCACATATTAAGAAATAAGAATTATTATATTTAATGTCTGAAAGTTTAATGGTCATAATGCGCTTTGGATCCTTCAAAAAGAAAATGCCTCTGTAAAAGTTATCCACGGTTTCCCGCCATCTGTTTTCCACCTGCTCTGTCCTATCCACTCAGCCTCATTGAGCTCGCGTATTTCTCATCTTCTTTTTGTACACAATAAGGTTAATTCATGCAAATCTATTTTATAAAAAAATTTAAAAGTACTGAAAAAAGGGTAAAAAAACGTTTAAATAAAAAGCTGTCATGTAATAATGCACTCATACCAAACTTCTACCCCACGCTTACATACTTAGCATAATACATAATAGTGTTGTATTATACAATATGTGATATATACCTGTAGATTATATCTTCATTTGAATTAATTCTCAGATTGCTCAGTAGCTTCCTTTTCAATACATTTTAATTATGCAGTAAATCAAAATAAACAATTTTTGTTTCAGTGATACTTAAAAGTAAATTACAAGATCGAGATAAAGAAAATTTACAACTTCGGATTTCTCGTCTTGCCTTGGTTCGAGAAATAAGTGTGTATATTTTATATCGACTGGATTTGTAAGAGTAAAACATTTTTAGATGCCAATAATTTAAATAAAATACTGTGTTCAGTAAAAAGAATGATTGCCATTATATTTACTTGTTTTCCATTTGTTCATGTTTTAGCCTAAGCGTTATATTCTGTAAAGTGCAAAGATCTTATTTATACAGATCATCTGAAATATGAACTAGATGTACATAAAGAATCTTTAAGTATCAAAGGCAGATCATTGGAAGAATCAGAGAAACAAACAGGTAAACCACTTTTTCTTGTAATAATTTATTAACAAAAGAATAACTGGTTTAGTCATTTGTAAGGAACAGTGCTTTTCTTATTAAAGAACAAATCTTTGAATATGTGTCAGTTCGCCAAATTAGGTGATTTAACAATTAAAATAAGTGACACATTTTTGGACTTACTACAACTTGTGTTTGAGAGTTAACTAAATTAAAATATTTTTGTTTGATGACTACTATCGATTTATCTATTTAAAAGTGTGACTCTAAAATATAGTTAAGACGTTTACTTGCTGTCACATGCACCCTTGGTAGTTGAGAGATGATGATAATGTGTAGTTGTGTGTTTGTGCGCATGTAAGCATGTGTCTTGATTCTGTGCAAAAGTGAGAATGCATCTTAACAAATTGCAAGAATTTTTTTTAGCAAATCATATTGAGCTTATTATTCTGAATCTGCATGTGCATATTTCGTTACCCAATTCGAAAATACCAAAAATAGTAGAGGTATAGGAGGTATAATTGTTTTACTATCGTTTGTAACATTAAATGCCTCGGACTGCGAATCTGCATGATCATGTTCCATGATAAATCTGACTGTTACCATCTGATTAGCACACGATCAAATTACAGTCTTAGTTTTTGCTTGTATGAAACGTAAACAATTCCTGTTGCATACAAATGATTGGGAAGATATATATATATATATATATATATATATATATATATATATATATATATATATATATATTTTATATATATATATATATATATATATATATATATATATATATATATATATATATATATATATATATATATATATGTACAGATCACCTAAATCTAAAACTAAAAGAATATCAAGAAATAGTCAGCAACCAATGCAAGTTAATGGACGAATTAAAAGATTACTCAGGTAAAATATATTATTTATAAAACAATCTTTTAAGAAAGTATTTGGATCGAACGCTAGTTCATTTTCTTCGTATATAATTGTATTATGTTCCAACATGCTTTTACGTACCTTTACCACGGGTAAAGAGTACGCAATACCCGGAAACGTTTTGGATGGCCTTAGACTGATGACTTACGAAACTAAAAAGACCACCAGAAAACAAAAACTCTCCGTGGACTCGAAGCTTATGTCTAGGGTAAAAACACACACGAAGACCGTCTGCAACTAGTGACACTTTTAATCAATCTATAACCTTCTAATAAGTAAACAAGTCGAAATAATAATATACCAATACTATGCAAAAAATAGAAATATTCAATAATGAAAGACCCAACTTACGATTTTAGGAATAACACACTGAAACTACTAACACTGGATAAGGTACCTAAGTAATCAACACAACCTACACGTTATTAAAATAAGACACAGAAAATACTGAATACACTGGAACTAAGAGATAATTGCTGCTTAAGCTAGAAGATATAATATGGCGTCGTACGTGACTCTCTCTCCTGGGTGTCTAGTGGGCTGCCTCGTGTGTGGAATATTCCCGCTTTATATACCACTCTGAAATTATAGGATGTCGACCTCAATGTCAAGGACCATTGCGGGGGAAGGAGCAAAAGCACGAGCCACACGAGCTCAGTGGTGAATATTATCACATGAGTGTGATGGAACATTTCTTTAGTTTGAACAATAGACAGCTCAAGGCCATTTAAAATATAATTAACAATAAATAAAAAGAAGACCTAAATAGATCACAATGCTATGCTCCATTTGAACCGTTTCCCCTGACTTCTGCCTGGTTTTCTCACTGGATTTGCTTCTATAGCTTTTATATATCCAAGAACAATCAGCAAGGCAGTAGTTGTTTACTTTGTGGAGTTCCTTTTAGTATAAAACCTTTTTGAAATATGGAGAGAAAATTTTACTTAAGAGGTCTTTACCAAAGGAACTATTTTGACAAAAAGTCGAGATTTTTACGTTTTTTTCACACTTAAAAACAAAAATCTGCAATTTTAAATCATTTTAGTTATTACGTTTTTACTTTCTCGTATATACGTAGTATAGAGAAAGTATTGTAATCGTGCAAAAAAAAAATAGAGATTTTTACAAATCTCGACGTTTTACACCTCACTGATACGGAAAAACATAATTTTGCAATCTTGTCCGTATGTCTGTGTGTCTGTGTGTCTGTGTGTCCGTGTGTAAACACGATCACTTGAGTACCGTTACAGCTAGGTTGATGAAATTACATATATAAGTATTATATCAAAATCGTAGATCCGTTTCAACTTTTGAGCGATTTCCGACAACCGGAAGTGGTACTTTTTCTACTTTGAATTTTTCAAAAGCCTATAACTTGAGTACTATTTCAGATAGATAAATGAAATTTCACATGTAAGTAAAAGATCTAATTCTCTACCTTCTGTTAAATTTTGAGTAATTTCCGTTGACCGGAAGTAGTAATTTACGCTACTTCCGATTTCTCAAAAAACTAATGTAAATTTATTAAGTACTAATACTATTGCGCACTATTATACACACCTTTATTAGGCGTTCGCTTGGTGCGCAATTGTTTTTTACTGAGATTCTATTCTATTTTTAAAAGTTTCAGTATTTAAAATGGATTAAAAATCATAACTATATCCCCAGTTACCATCCCCTGTTGTTTTATATAAGAATATTCGAGAAAGTTTAGGGGAGATCACTACCGGTTTATTTAATTCAGTATATTAAAGCTGTGTTAAATACAGCTACTCATAATGTTAGTAAAACTACGATTAGTACAATAGTGGACGCCAAAAGGGGTAGAAACCAAATGTAAAAGCTAATTTTAGGCTTAACTGTTTAATTATAAACTGTCAAAGTTAAAACACGCTATACCAACTTTTTCCAAGATAATTCGCGTAATATATATATATACGTATATTATACTACAATATTTGTTATAGACCTGTATATCTTCATTAAACAATCGCATAAGTTAATTAAACCTTAGATTGATCAGTAGTTCTGTAATCAAAACAGTTTAATTAACCAGTAACACATAATAATCATTTAGCGGTTTTCTTTTTCAGAGTTGCTTAAAAATAAACAACTAATTCAAGATAAAGAACATTCTCAACTTCGGAATTCTGGTGATGCCTTGGTTCGAGAAATAAGTGTGTATATTTAATATCGATTAGATTTGTAAGAGTAAAACATATTTAGATACCAATTAACTAAATTAAAAATAAAACTAAGATATTTTTGTTTTCCATTTGTTCATGTTTTAGCCTAAGTGTTATATTCTGTACAAGTGCTAAAATCTTATTTCTACAGATCATTTGAAATATGAACTAAATGTACACAAAGAATCTTTAAGTATCAAAAGCAGATCATTGGAAGAATCAGAGAAACAAACAGGTAAACCACTTTTTCTTGTAATAATTTATTAACAAAAGAATAACTGGTTTAGTCATGTGTAAATAACAGTGCTTTTTTTGTTTAAGAACAAATCTTTGAAGATGTATCAATTCGCCAAATTAGGTGAGTTAACAATTAAAATAAGTGACATATTTTTGGACCTACTACAACTTGTGTTTGAGAGTTAACCAAATTAAAGCAGAATTTTTATGACTACTATCGACTTATCTATTTAATAATGTGACTCTGTCTGTTTCTTTGCCCTCGTAAATGCCATAACCTAAGCTATGTGTAAAAAATAATTTTATTTTAATATTATATTGGCCAATTATTGTGAGAAAAAATTACTACAAAGTGGGGTTTTCGGCAGATGGATTACGGAGTTCCTGCGCGAAAGTAAAACTTGGAAGTTAAAGAATTACTAAAATAAATATTACTATGGCCTTAAACGCTAGAAAATATCTTCAAAATTGCAACTTTTATAACACAGAAAATTACATTTCTGAATTTTAGTTTTAGATTTATGGTTTTTAATATATTTCGGTCACTATGTTGTAAAAATTGAAAAAAAAAACAACAACACATTTTTACTATTGTAAAATTAATAATAGAACCATTTCTTCAAAATCTTCAACCTTCTTTCGTGAATATGAAACAAATTGTGTATTTATTATTGTAGTCACTATGGACGACGCCGAAATTAACGAAAATACTGTCGGCCTGAAAGTAAAATTCGTTTAAATTATTTTTTTTTAAAAACATTTTATAGTTAGCTATTATATTACAATGCACTAAAAAGTAGAAAATAAATTATTCTCTTCAATGTTATAATGAAGACCACTTTTTAAATAACTATAATGAAAAGAGTGAGTCGATTTATAAATTTAAGATATTCAATACATTACACAGCATTCCTTGCTTTCATTTATTGTTGTTTAAATTATAGTTCATCGTTATATATTTAAAAACAATCATTCATTTTCTACGGTCAACGCTTTATAATGTAAATTTCGATTTTTTCTAACTGACGTATTTCTGTTAAACTTAGCACTTAGGCGAAGATTCTATGACTTTGCAATCTAACATTAAATTTGATTCATCGGAACCCAATTTATTTTTTGTGCGAATTAATTACAATTACCTGTACAAAGTACTATTTACCACGCTATTATGCGCGCATTTTTCATCTTCTTGAACACAATACAGTTAAGTCATGCAAATCTAATGTATTAAAAAATTTAAAAGTACTGAAAAAAAGCGTAAAAAACGTTTAAATAACAAGCTGTCATGTAATAATGCACTCATGCCAAACTTCTACCCCACGCTTACATACTTAGCATAATACATAATAGTATTGTATTATACAATATGTGATATAGACCTGTGGATTATATCTTCATTTATTACTCTCACAAGTGAATTAAATCTCAGATTGCTCAGTAGCTTCCTTTTCAACACATTTTAATTATAAAGTAAATCAAAATAAACAATTATTTTTTCAGTGATGCTTAAAAATAAATTACAAGATCAAGATAAAGAACATTTCCAACTTCGTATTTCTCGTGATGCCTTGGTTCGAGAAATAAGTGTGTATATTTTATATCGATTGTATTTGTAAGAGTAAAACATATTTAGATACCAATTAAATAAAACACTGTGTTCAGTAAAATGAATGATTCCCATTATTTTAAATTGTATTCTATTTGTTCATGTTTAGCCTAAGCGTTATATTCTGTAAAGAGCTAAGATCTTAATTCAACAGATCATCTACAATATAAACTAGATGTGCATAAAGAATCTTTAATTATCAAAAGCAGATCATTGGAAGAATCAGAGAAACAAAATGGTAAAATACTTTTTCTTGTAATAATTTATTAACAAAAGAATAACTGGTTTAGTCATGTGTAAATAACAGTGCTTTTCTTGTTTAAGAACCAATATTGGAATATGTATCAATTCGCCAAAATAAGGTTAGTTAACAATTAAAATAAGTGACATATTTTTGGACTTACTACAACTTGTGTTTGAGAGTTAACCAAATTAAAGCATTTTTGTTTGATGACTACTATCGATTTATCTATTTAACAGTGTGACTCTAAAATATAGCAGAGACGTTTAGTTGCTGTCACATGCCCCGTTGGTAGTTGAGAGATGATGACAATGTGTAGTTGTGTGTTTTTGCGCATGTAAGCGTGTGCGTATGCATGTGTGTATGTTTGGTAATAGGTGTATTTTTGTATGCATTGGTTCATTTATTTACATAGCTAATCAGATCCCATAACATTGAAATCTGTTAAATATTGTATTATACAATGTTTATTATAGACATCCAGGTTATATATCTTTATTTACCAATCTCATGAATTAATTAAATCTCGGATTGCTTAGTAGTTTTCTTTTCAACACATTGTAATTAAGTAGTAAAACAGAAAAAGCAATTTAACGCGTTTTATTTTCAGTGTTACTAAAAAACAAAGTACTAGTTCAAGATAAAGAGTGCTGCGAACTTCGAATTTCTAATCAGGCGTTGGAACAAGAAAAAAGTATTAATATTTTATTTCGTTTGCGTTTGTAAGAGTGAAATATATTTAGATATTAACTAAATAATTTACCAACTGCGATAAGTAAAATGAATTCTTTCCATTACATTTGAATGTTTAGCATTTGTTCATGTTTTAGATTAGCATTATATTCTGTAAAAATGCTAACAATTTACATATACAGATCTTCTAAAAAAAGAACTAGATGAACATAAAGAATCTTTAAGTATCAAAAGCAGACCATTGGAAGAATCAGAAAAACAAACAGGTAAAACACTTTATCGTGTGATCTTGTATATTTATATCATATTAACATCTATCATCTGTCAACAAAAATTGACAAATGTTTAGAGTTTAGAACATAATTTGAAATAAGCTTTATTCTATAGCTTTATGGAAAATGATTTCATTTGGTTCCAACAATATTTCTACTTTTAATAAGATACGATTGAGATATTTTCTAATCAGAAAATATTAAAAAACTATTCACAAATTAAATAGGACGATTGATTTCTATAGCAAAAATCTTAGCACATTGCATTTTTTTTGCCAAAAAAATAATCAAAATTAGCAAAGAAAGAAAAATCTATAAAAAAAACATAAATAAGCAAGTTGCTTTTTACTTTCTCAAGTACAAGTAGGCTAAAGATGATGTAGTGAAATTGTGAAAAAAATTGAAATCGAGATTAACACAAATCTCGATTTTTTTTACACCTCACTGAGTCGAAGAAACCTATTTTTAAAATATTGTCTGTACGTCTGTCTGTCAGTTAGTGTGTCTATCTGTAAACATGATAACTTAATTACCGTTTCAGTTATGTGTACGAATTTGCACACATAAGTATTACATAGAATTTGTAGATTCTTATTAACTTTCGAACTATTTCCGAACACAGGAAGTAGTACTTATTATACTCCCGGCTACTAGAAGTGGCACTTACTCTATTTCCGTATTAACACTACAATTTAACTACTGTTTCAATTAGATGGACAAAGTTTCATATATACGTATACAATCTTATTCTTTAATCACTTTATATTTTTGAGTGTCCTTTTTTATTCGAAAGAAAAACTTTACTCTATTTCTGGTGTTTAAGATACTTATATCTTGCAGACCGTTTAAGTTAGCCAGACACATTTATAAACATAGGACCATAAATATAATAGCTTATTCTCTCGATTGTCTCAAATTTTGAGTGTTTTATCCTGATCGTAATTATTATGTTAAGCTCTTGGATAGCTGTGTTAGCCAATGTTATAAAACAATACTTTTTTTTTGCTTTAAATAACAAGGTATCTTTTATATTACATTTGATATTATGATATTAGAGCCTAATCTAAAATTTGACATATTTAACAAAAACAAATAATAATAAAAATAGAAAAAACATAATGCGTTAGATATTTTTAGTTTATTGTGTGTCCCTAAATATGATGTTTAATAATACATGTTGGACATGATATATTTGAATGTTCAACATGCACAATGTTTTTGTAATTATATAAATACGTTTTTATTATCCGAATATTATTGCATGCAGCTTGATTGCATAATTTTAAAACTACATTTCTTGATAGACAAAGGTAATTTCTGTTTGAAAATTATGTAAATTACTCTACCAATATCTAATGGCTGCTTCATGCTGTTCGAAATCTTGGTTTTTTATGGTATTTTTTCTGTCTCTGACAATTAGAGATCTATGTTTTGTGGTTGGTAAAGCTGGTCAGTGTGTATATACACATGGTAAACATCCTAACGTATTTAATCTTCTTACTTTTTAATGTAGTTTTTGTTTTTTTTTCTTAGGAAGTGCCTTCGATCATAAGGATGTCAACATGGGTTTGGTCAGTGAAGACTTACAAAAGTATCTTACAGGTAACATTAGTTCTATTTTTTATTGTAGAAGATAGCAAACACAACTGGTCCAAGTAAAAAGTGACATCTTTTAGCATGTTCAAATAATGTGTTGTTATGTAGTCCATTTTTTTAAACATTATACAATTTTATGCCTTTTTTTTTACTGCTGGCAGATTGAATTGTGTAAATCGTTGAGATATTGTGAAAGACTGTAGAAGGTTTTATTATTTTATAATTTAAAATATTGAAATACTTACAGTAAATGCATTATTTTGTTTACCTGTACAGGTAGACATGAAGTGCAAGAATGTAGTAAAGGTCAAACCAAGATAGGACTACGCAAACATTTTGTAAACTGCAAGAAAAATCCTGGCCATAAAATGTTTATACCCGTAAAGAATTTTACTACCGAACATTTTTCATCGGATTACCGTGATGATGACCTAATTGACCTCACAAAAGCCTTGGCTGACCTTACGGTCATGATTGCCGTTAAGTTCACCAGTCCAGACAGACCAAAGTTTGTAGAGGGCACTAAAATTCTATATCCTTGCTACAACACCAGGGGACAGGACTTGCTGAGAACAGGGACTGGGTGGGTGAAGAGGGTGGACAAGAAAACAGTTGAAATGAACATTAAATGTCAATGCTCTGAATGTAAACTTTCGGACACACCCAGCAAAGAGTGGTGGGTGGTTTATGTGCAAACATCCAGACATGTGATATTTGATTCAAGTGAGGTGAAACAGTCCAGCTGTAGACTATGGTTTGATGATGATAAAAGTCCAGGGGAAAACATTTCTGGATGGGAGATAGTTGGGTCAAATACTAAAAAAAACTTTTGCTATATGTATTATGTGACACATGACTTAGTTTTAGGTGATAAACTGGAGAATATGATGAAGCGGTTTAATGTCTTGGATAAGAAAGTAAGTGCCAAATACGAGAGCCGTAGAGATGTGGACAAGCTGACCATTATAGTGTCACATCCTCATGGCTGTTCTAAGCAGGTCTCTGTAGGTCACTGGGTGGACAGAAAGGTACATAGTCAGGAGGTGCAGGGGAAAATGTTGACATGGTACACGTACACAAATTGTACCTGTCCTGGTAGCAGTGGGGCTCGAGTATACCGACTAGGATATTATGGGTGTGAACTTTACCACAGTTTAGCTTACCGTAACTCTGTATTAAAATGTAGTAGTCTGTATTTGGAAAGGTGTAGTACTGTATGTGAATAAGCATAGCACACTAAACAAACTTGAGTTTTAGAAGTATAGAGATAGAGATGTCATGGGTATTTTATATTCTTTATATGACCACAAGTCTTTAGGGTACTCTGGAATCGGATGTCCAATATTTTTTTTTATGGTTGGAAGAAGCAACTACTCGATGCTTTACTGTTCAAATTTTGGACGGTCTTCAGTACATACAGCAAAATATATTAAATTGTTGATCTGACTTTAGTAGCTAAGGTTCAAAGAATGATGTGATAAAATAATGTTTACACACAAACGTAGCCCTGATAAACATACCTCAACGAGTTGATATCGGAGGATTTTAAAGTTGTTTAATATGTCTATCCTGGCTCTAACATTTTACTTGAATACAATCAGAATATCGAGATAACAGATGTTGGAATCTCAAAATGGATTGATGGTAACGGAGTGGTCACAGAAGATGCAACAATAAGATACATGGCAACAGGAGGATTATAAACTACACTATCAAGTAATATATTTGGTAGGGGCTTTAATTTTAAACATTGAAGTAAACAAAACAAGACTTATAAAAGCTTAACACACATATTATAATTGTAATATTTATTGTTGCTACTTCAAAAAAGAATAATGTTTTTTTTGCTATTATATTTGTATATTTACAAAGCGCATTGATATGACAGACTGTTAAATTAAATATAGAAAGTTTTATTTATTAATAAACACTACAAATAAAATTCATGTAAACATTCGATATTTTTTACTAGATAAATTGACAAGCACACTTTTTAAAAATAAATTTAGAGATGCCGTGTGTCTTTAAAACCCTAAATTTTATATCAGTAAACATGCATGTGTGCTATAGTTTTGGATTTGTTTCGATACAATTTCCCCAGGTGTTGCGATACACATTTACCAGCATGCTCTCTTCAGTGGTTTAGCAAAATGTATGATAGATGACAAAATAGTGTACCATGTCACATGCCAATAATAGTTTGATGAAAATAGTTTGACATAGCGAGTGGAGGTTATAAAAAAATTGACATCTACATTTTGCGACCATTAAGGTTCTACAATGCCCCATAGCTGTATACAAATCAACAGATGTAGTGTTAAGCATATTATATTTGTACGCTTTGGCAGAGGCGTAGCGAGGGTAGGGGGACAGGGGGTGCGGATCGCACCGGGTGACACCATATAGGGAGGGGGGGGTGACACAAAGGCAAAAAATAGCAAAATATATAGAGGAAAAGGATAATTCCATTTAATTAAGTGATTAATTCGAGTGTTAAATAGTGTTTTACGAGGTGCAAATCGAAAGTTTGAGGACAGGTGGGGGGTGCAAATCGAAAGTTTGAGGAGGGGGGGGGGTGCAAATCAAAAGTTTGAGGGGGTGGTGCAAATCGGAAATTGAAAGTTTGTCCCCGGGAAAGGTCGCTACGCCTCTGGGGGGTGACACCATTAAGTACCGCAACATGTGACACCCGACCTCACTACGCCGCTGCGCTTTGGTACTTACTAGCCTCACATGTTGTACTGTTTGGAACCATGAGCGGTAATTAATACATATTTATAAATTCTTTGTCAAAATTACTATGCACTTCTTTTTAAAAATTGCGTAATCACGATTTTTAATATATTTTAAAATAAAGGTTGCTTCCAAGTATAAATAAACTGTTTCCGACTAGATTTTTGTTTTTAATAGTTTTTTCTATCTACAGTATTACGAATTACCACATCCCACAATATTAAGAATTAAGAAACCAGTATAGACTTAAATTAAAATAGTATTAAAAGCACTGGTTTAAAAAGCAAGTGCTAAAACAACTCAATAATCTATTTTCAGTATGCATGTCACAGTACAAAAACCCCGAAATATCTTTAATATATCAACATGGAATTTAAACCTAAATAGCAGTAAGTTGGTAAATAGATATGTTGGATCAAATGTGTACTCAGATTTTAAGCAATTGAATCTTTTAATACAAAACTGAGGTTCTTATGTCCAGAGTGCATTTTTAATAAAATGGCGATTGTATTGAATATACCAATTAAATATAATAATGTTAAAAAATGTAAGCATAAATTTAATGTAACAATGTATACTCATTGTTGAAAATTGATATCAGCAAATAATACAATTAAAATAATAAAAAGCTAGAAAGAGCTGGGAGTATATGATACATGATGATACATACCTCAGTAATGTTTCAAACAGCTAATGCTAATGGATTACTTATATTTGCATCAACAATGAATTCTATCTTTAAGAATTACATATCGCACCATCTTAAGACAATAATAGTTAAGGAAAAGAACACAAAGGAGATAAATAATGTAATAACGTGATACATGATGGCTTGTCGTGTCGTTTGCTTGAGCAACAAGAAATACATGCCAATACGCAGGCGCTTTAAGCTGGACTGAAGAATCTGCTGTGAGTGCCAATCTTCCATGTTTAGCATTGCGTTGTTGTCCAGTAATTTCTTTACAGTCCATCTATGGCCTTCTTGTGCTGCAAGTTGAATAGCAGTATAGCCTTCAAATTGCTTTACATTTAAATCAGCGCCTGAGTGTATTAGAACGTCTACGACATTAACTTTTCCAAACAACGCGGCAAAATGTAAGGCAGTATTTTGACGATTTGTCTGCTTGTTAACGTCTGCTCCGTGTTCTATAAGTAAACGTACGACATCAACTTCGTCTGTTTGTGCGGCGTACATCAGTGCAGTGAGACCGAAATTGTCAACACTATTAACATCAATCAGTTTTGTATCAAGCAGGTATTTTACAGCGGTAACATGGCCAGCAGTTGAAGATAAGATTAAAGCGTTTTTCCCTTCTTTTGTTTTCTGTTTGACGGATGCCCAGCTGTTAAAAAGAATGTTCATGTTTTTAACGTCACCTCTAGACGCGGCAACCATAAACGCTGACATGTCATTTCCATCTGCCATGTTAACATCGGCGCCGTGTGCAAGTAAACATTGAATAATTTCAGTGTTGCCAGAATTGGCGGCAGTCATCAGGGGAGTTAATCCTTTAGAATTCTTAATATTGAGATCCGTGCCACTTTCCAAGAGATACTTTACTAACTGAATATTGTTCTCTGTAACAGCCTTAAATAAGGCGCTTGATTTGTCTGTTATTTTAGAGCCGAAAGCAAACCCTTGGTTTCTGGTTGATGACGTCATTGCTAAGACAGTCGTTAAATATTTTAAAACTTGAAATGTTACTGCAGAAAAAAGTATTATCACGTTTAACATATTTTGATGGTTGAACGTTTAAAATGTTTATGTATCACAAAGTGTCTAACGAAAATCAATTGTATCTTGTAGTAGTTAATGAATAACAAATATATATTTTACATGTAGTGGTGATTGGTGGTAGAGCGTGGAACTGCAAAATGTATGATAATATAGTTTGCTAAGCAGGAATTTACTGAATTGTAAACTGATTCCGTAAAAATATTTAAAATTAAGAGAGACTGGACTTAGTATGACAAATTTTTTTAATTGATGAAGCAAGTCCTTTTGTTATCATACATACTAAATTATATCGTGCTAATTTAGGCTCAATCTTTTAAAGTCATAGCTATAACGAAAATATGCAGTAACTATTCAGCACAGAAGAGCAAGAAATTTGTAGTTATTTAATGTGTCATTTAATTAGAAGAGTACGTGTTTTTTAGCGCAATTTCCTTACAGGAATTGCGATTATTAACTCGTCATTTCTGGATGGATGTGCACAGCTTTAAGTCGTATCTCCTCCTCAACGAAGCAATATCGAGGACTAGTTTTAAAGCAAATATGTTAAGCAAGTTCCAACGATGATTGTGGGCCAAAAAAATTCCCGGAATTCCTTCCTGGATTTCCCGGAAAAGCCAAAAAACCTCGAAAAAATGCAGTTTTTGGCCCATATCTCGGCAACCAGACCACTTAGCGACTTGAAACATTTACCAATTGATTCCTGCCATAATTTAGAACAATATTGCCGAAAAAAGTTTTCAAAAATATTCCTTTCGTTCGGTCACAAATTTTTTTTAAAAATGACATAAACACATACAAAACGATCGTTCTCCTAGCTTGAACGCACTCCAGCATTATACGTCTTGTGTTTTGTCCCCGTGTGTGCTTTACGCTACGACCGAGCTATTTTTAGATAACATAAGGAAATTGCGCTTAAATTGTCACTAGACTTTTTATGAACTTGTTTTCCTTCCGTCATCGGTATAGCAACTCTGTCTTCGTTTTTTAAAATGTAAGAATGCGGTCCTAGCATGCGTCGGATTTTCTTAATACGAATACAAGACTGACGTGTATATTGTATTGCCTTAATTATTTTTTTTATGTCGTCAAAGCTTATATCTGCTCGCATATTTGGTAAAAGACATTCTAAAAATGTTTGCTAACGCTCAAATGATAAAAGATGTTAAATTATTTAATGTCAGAATTATTTTGTATGATTTCGTGAGGGTAGTGGTGCACTGTTTTTTTAATTTCACTTAGTTATCATACACCCTTAATTAGGTGTTGTATTGCGAGTTGGGGACGGGGTCGACCTTGTAATACATCGTGGATCCAAAGAATGAATATCCAATAGGATTTACTGAACATGGCCGCATTGGTTTATTCAATTAACGAGTTTTTTACTAAAAAAATATAAACTCAATGAGTGTATAGCTAATTAAAAACACAGTAGAAACATGTTAAATTATTATTATTTTGCATTATAAAAAAATATGAACGACAAAAGCACTTATTTTGCATAACAAGGGTATCAAAATTTGTTTAGACTTACAAAAGTTAATTAAAGATAAAAAGCATAATATCTGCTTACATTTTTACGTTTATTATCTCTTACACACCAGTTTATAATTACTGAATCAGATACCTGCAGTGCGTTGCTATTTGATATCGTTAAGATACCGAGACCAGTTCAGCTGTCTTTGTCTATTCTTCAGCTGCAACAGATTAAAAGCCTCCTTCACTGCACATTGGCTTCGAAATATGACACTTAAGCCCTTCACGGTTCAGATGAGACGTGTATTTTAAAACCAGAAACACAGTTTATGGAATGCGCATAAGTAAGTAAGCTAGTTACACATCTATCGGCTAAACACTCATGTATACGCTGATGTAATGACTTTGTTTTTTGTTTAAGTATAAGTGGGATAAACGTTGTTTTCTAAAAAGTAAAATTTGAGTTAAACTCCGTGTAAGGGCATGCGAGTAAAAATAATAAATGGGAAGAGATTCATTGATACGCTTGACCAATCATCTTGCAGTACAGTAAACCAAAACAAATAACGATAGGTGGCGACTAACCACGTCTTCTAGGTAGCCATCTTGTTTCTAAATAAATAAAACAATCGCCTGTCTTCGTTTGTTTATTTTATTTGCATATAATATTTATTTGTTGTTTTAAAATTATGCAACAAATTTAGGATAATAATTGAAACTTTGCCAAGAAATGCACTGTTGATTGTCATAGGAACACTATTAAACACTGTTTGGTACGCTTTATACTAAGCTGAAACAATGCCTCATGTTTGAAGAATGTACCAAGTCCATCCCCTTCATCCCCTCCTCGCTAGTCAACCAACGACCAGTTTATAATATTGTTACATCATTATATGATAGGCTTAAAGGGTTCATCAGACTTTACATCGGACTGTAAACTACAAATTTGTTAACGTGTATGTCCTTAGCTCCATGTAGGGTTTGCTAGCAACTAATGTAATTACTAGATGGAATAGCTGATATGCATTCACGTATGCCCTGTACGGAAACAGTGTACTTGACCCCATCTACACGGATGTGTTATTCGCGGTTGAATGAATGAAGCTGTAGATGTAGACAAAAAATCATATAGTGATTTATTAGAAAGATTATGTTTGAAGTTGTCAGAAAACAATTGATTAAACGTTCGATCATATAACACTCGTCACATATAACAATGTGTGACGTAATGTATGGACGAACCTAAACTCCATTTCTACTTTTTACTTTAACTACCTATAGCACTAAGCCTAACATGAGTATTTTAATATTTAAACGTAGAACATAATACTATGTTCACCTATTTTAAAATAATTAATCTATGCCTTCTACCGCTTAATATTCACATTACAACATGGTTTTTGAATATTTTGATAAAACACCCGTTTAACAATTATAACGCTTTTCGCCCTGGTCGCGTATTTCTCTATTTTCCACTTCTCTTAGATTATCAACAGTCGCGTAAAATTCAACATTATTTTTTCCTATAATTGATTCGCGCGAAAATGTCACCCTACATCTGTGCTGTTTACCACCGACGCAAAAGAACTATGTTGCTTTCATTGTAAAATAATATCTAGACAATATTGAAATGATCATGATATGCAGGGGGGGGGGGGGGGAGGGGTGGGATAGAAGGAATTGCGTGTCTGTGCTGTCAGGTTAAAGTTAAACGATTCCGCCTGTCCTAGCATTCATGACTTAACACCAGAGTTTCTTTCAGGGATTTCCACCGCCCTCCCATTACCGAACGAATTTATATAGAATATATATATTTACCAGTGCCCGCCCACACCCCAACCCTGGAAAATTTTGTCCTCCCCCCACCTCCAAAAATTTCAAATGCTCCCTCCCACCCCCTCCCCCAATTGCATAACACATGTTCTAGCTTACACAATGTTGACATTACTTGTTAATTAATATGTCCAGAACGTTCACTTATACACATAACTAATCGGTATTCAGAATTTTAAATTTTAAAATGTATTTTGTTATCGCTGATCTATCGCTTTGATCTATTGGTGCGATTACTGTTTTTGATTGAAACAAACGAAACGCAACCGTTACCCTGAAACGTTTACAATTAAATGAATTGTGTGAAAGACATAATCACAAACTGGCCAAATTTTACTCGACAAGTTACTCAATTAATTCAACACCAAAGCGAAACTAGGTGAAACTCATTTGGTCAAAATTTTATAAAAATATATTTCTAAGGCATTTGACATGTGCCATTATGTCCCGTGACCAGAACCTAAGATTAGAAAAAAATTAGTGTCACAAATTACCTTTAAGCTCTGCTTGAAAGTTTTATTTAACTTAAAACTCGATTATGTTACTGCTTAAAACAGCTAACATATTATAGCCTAGCATTTGCATCTCAATATATTACAACATATCCGAAGCTAACGCAACTTCAAAAACCACACAGACTACAAGTTGCAATGTTTATATATATGAGTTTATATACTTTTATGATATATTTACTATGCAATTTTAATAGATACGGTTAGACATCCGGGAACGTAAAAGACAACTGAGTTAATTAAAGCAAATTTAAAACAATAAGCCGATGTTAGAATTCTAATCAAATTTAAATTATCATTTAACCAAAGCAACATACAATAAAACAACTAGTCTTACAATACAGTAACATCAGTCAACCATGAGTAACAACTAAATATTATTTAGCCACGCAATGACTCAGTGTGTTAGTTGCTATTTTGTTTCATTTTACCTGATACACAACATCGAACCAAACAGTATCTAAACATTACTAACACAATTGACAGTGCGTACTCATGTGATGTGGTGTAAACGTACATACAATACATTATTAAAATCGGGGCGAGTGATGGTGAGGTGGGGAGGGATGAAGTAGGCTGTACCTGGTTAAATTTTCAATACCTGTATGTTTACACACCGTAACTTTCCCCTTGTCTACTAGCCTTGATACAACGTTAAAAACTTGTCAAGCAGGGCACAGCGCTGCTATTGCCGTCAGCTATTGAATTTAAAACTCTGATTGTTTGGTTACGTCTTTATTGAGAGTTGTGTACCTTCTAAAAAAAGAAGTACATTTTACAATCGTTTTCACTTTATTCATCATAAGCTTTTCCCGGTAGTGCCCAAGATAAAGAGGGCAGATGGAGTAGAGTTCATCTGTTACAGGGACCTCGACAGATGAAAGGATTGTTTGGTCAGCACTATGTACAGCCGCCTTTGTTTTCCCTAACGTGAGTTGTATACACATCATAACTGGCAGGACTTAACAACACTATGAATTAACAACACTCTGCTTGAAGTAAAAATATAATGTCTATTTAATCAACTTATCTCCTTTACTTCTGTATACAACCAGTCGTCTGTCACACACCATTTCACTTTCACCGTCATCTACCTGTTCCACAAGTCATCTCATCCGTCCTCCTTTTATCTCGCTCCTAAAAACACGCACTTTCCCTCGACCAGTTGCTTCCCTTGTTACACTCATTCACTCCGTACAACATTAACATACATATGCCATTGATCACACTACATTATACACACTATTTACACTATTCGGCTCGACGTACACACCTTTATATCACATCACTGCCCCTAAACCAACCCAACATATCCGAATCTAACCCAACTGAAACTCATTTAGATTCTATCCTACTTCACCCAACCCTTACCAAAACTAAACCATGGTAACTTAAACGAAGCAATACAAACGCAATTTCATTGCAACCAAGTCCTATGCAACCTTCATCATATCAGCCAACCATACTGTGTTTTAAATCTTAACTTGTTCCAACTTATGATTAACCTGCTTCAAACTATACCAAACATTAATTTTGCGAAACCGACTTCATCTTTCCTAAACTAACCGAACATACAAAGCGTGAGTTATATATATCGATGGTCTCGGTCGCAAACCGTCTAACTCAAAAAAATTCGATTTTCTTTTTTTTACATAAATCAAAAGCCAATATGATTCCCCATAATGCCTGAAAATATTAGAGAAATCTGTAGAATGATTATTGAGATATAATCATTTGAACAAACCGCCTATTATTTCTAGCGCTAAATTTGTCAGTACACTTTTGATCGGGAACGCAGTCGCACGCCGTAATCACACAATTTTACAGCACAGCAGTCACAGTACTTATAGGTAAGGATATTTGATCAATTATGTTCAACTATTCTATTACATTTTACCATTTTAAAAAATAATAAACAAATAGTATTTGTTTAATGTAGCCTATTTCCAGATTTTCAATAACCAAACTGATTTGTTTACATTTTTTAGGCTAACACAATGCCTTAAACTAGATCTTCATTCTAGAATCTAAATATCAATCAAAACAATATAATTCGAATTATATTTCCACAAGAATGTGCAATAAATTTAATAATTGTTAATTCACTACTAGCTTTAGATTGAGGGTTTAGATACGTGTTAAGAAATATTTATATGGTAGGTTACAAAATGTTTGGCGTACATGTTCAACGACATGGTTAGTTGTCTTTAGTAGATGCTTTTATGATTACTTTTTCAACAGACAAGCCTATCTCAACACACCAGCCTCTCTTACCAAACCAGCCTCTCTCAACAAACCAGACTTACTACATAACAGACCAGCCTCTCAACATATCAGCCTTTCTCAACAGACTAGCCTCTCTCAACAGACAAGCCTCTCTTAACAGACCAGCCTCTCTCAACAGACCAGCCTCTCTCAACAGACCAGCCTCTCTCAACATACCAGCCTCTCTCAACAGACCAGCCTCTCTCAACAAACCAGACTTACCACATAACAGACCAGCCTCTCTCAACAGACCAGCCTCTCTCAACATATCAGCCTCTCTCAACAGACCAACCTCTCTCAACAGACCAGCCTCTCTCAACACACCAGTCTTACCACATAACAGGCCAGCCTCTCTCAACATACCAGCCTCTCTCAACATACCAGCCTCTCTCAACAGACCAGCCTCTCTCTACAGACCAGCCTCTCTCAAAATACCAGCCTTTCTCAACATACCAGCCTCTCTCAACAGACCAGCCTCTCTTAACAGATCAGCCTCTCTTAACAGACCAGCCTCTCTCAACAGACCAGCCTCTCTCAACAGACCAGCCTCTCTTAACAGATCAGCCTCTCTTAACAGACCAGCCTCTCTCAACATACCAGCCTCTCTCAACATACCAGCTTCTCTAAACAGACCAGCCTCTCGACATACCAGCCTCTCTCAACAGATTAGCCTCTCTCAACAGACCAGCCTCTCTCAACATACCAGCCTCTCTCAACAGACCAGTCTCTATTAACAGATCAGCCTCTCTCAACAGATCAGCCTCTCTCAACAGATCAGCCTCTCTCAACAGACCAGTCTTACCATACAAGACACCAGCATCTGTCAACTGACAAATCGTAAAATCACCAGCATCTCTCAACAGACCAGCCTTTCACAACAGACCAGTCGTAACAAAAAGGCACCAGTAACTTACAAGAGACCAGTCTCTCTCAGCAGACCAGTCGTAATATACAAAAGACCAATCTCTCTCAACTGACCAATCTTACCCTCCAAGATACCAGCCTCTCTCAACAGACCATTCTTACCATACAAGAGCCCAGACTCTCTCAAAAGATTAGTCTTATCCTACAATAAACAAGCCTCTCTCTACACACCAGTCCTACCATACAAGACACCAGCCTTTCTCAACAGATCAGTCGTAACATACAATAGACCAGCCTCACATAACAGACATTAGACACCAGCCTCTCTCAAACAGACCAGCCATACCATACAAGAGACCAGCCGCTCTCAAAAGACCAGTCAGACCTATCAAGAATTCAAAGCGACAGATATTCGTGCACTGCAGTACAAGCCTGATGCTACTGTCTACTTCAAAGTGAATTAGCAGATAGCTGGCAATTGCTAAGCTAGGGTCGTAAGATTATGATCTCATCTGTAGCCCCTGTCAAGTTGTACAAGAGCAGGAAAAAAAGATAAAAGCTGTCATATTTGAGCACCTAAAAGCAAGCAATAAACACACCTTTTTATGATGATTTCCCTGATTTTAAAAATGTGTTGCCATTTTAATGTTTCTTTATGTGACGTTTATTCAAAGAATAAATTTAAAAAAATAAACACATTTTTTTGTGTTACATTTTTGTAAAATAAGTAAACATTAAGTCAGTATTAATGTAATTAGTGTGTAATGTCTCATTCATAATATATCTGACAATACGGTTTCTGTTTTTACTATTATCATTCTACAAACCCAGCACCCACCAGATTAAGTAAAAAAAAACTGTGAGAATAGAAAGATGTAACAAATAAAGCATAACCTTTAACAGTTAACAAGTCTAATGCTAAATACAGACATAATGAATACAGTCGAAAGCGATAAAGCCATACTAAAACATCTCTACTAAAAATTAAACTGACCCCATTATGTAGAATAAACTCAAATAATTAAAATATGAGCCCAAAACTATAATCTAAATATTATGAAGTGGTAATTATAACTTAAAAACATAAACATAACTAAATCACGTTCATTGGACAAAACGAACGAACGCGGCTGAGACCGAAATTCTCGGCTCAAAACAGCTAAGTCTGCGCGAGCACAGATAGACGGTTTGCACCGAGAATTTTAGACCGAGCAAACCGTCTATCTTTTTAAAACTGCTATAATTATGTAAATATTAACAAAACTCATTTTAAAACGCTACAGTATAGTCGGTAGGGAGTTTCTTCGGAGATATCATTTTTAAAAAATTGTAATAGAGCGATCGAGAAGGAAATAATCAGTTTTTTGTCTCTCCTGTAAAATTTACATTTTCGGAGTTTGCGACCGAGACCATCGATATATATATATATATATATATATATATATATATATATATATATATATATATATATATATATATATATATATATATATATATATAAAAATATATATATATTCTAGCCGTCTCGGCCAGGCCCTGCACTGGACTCTGTGAGAAACCTATCTGTAAAGAACCATGGCTTGTGTGTTTAGTAATCAGCATATATCCCAGAATTGTCCATCCTGAACATAAACACAACACAAACACAACACAACACCAACACCAACACTAACACCAGCACCAACATAGACACAAAAAGTAGACACAAAGAATAACCTGCGGGAATTCCCGTTCTCGAATAAAGATGTCTTTTTTTACATCAAATGTCTTTGATTATAAAAAAAAATAAGTACACTGTACGTTCAGTGTATGAAATAAATAAAAGGCAGTATTTAACATACCTACAACAATGCACTTAATCAATCCCCATTAATTATATAAGTATTTTTCCCCAACACCAAAACAAAGTAATAAAAAGTAAATTCTTTTCCACCCGATGTAATGTTTTTTTTAAAGGGAAGTAATTGTGTTTTCCTAATTTATCAAGGAAAGTAATCAATGCTAAATCACTAAATATAAATCATTTTCAGAAATAACTAGAATTTTTTTGTAAAATATGATATTTATAAAATTTTGTTTAATGAACATGCTGACAATTATTACTATCAGTTTGAAAAATTGTTTTACAACATGTGTCTGCTCCACATAGCAAAACTACCCTGACATTTGTGTTAAGTATCCTAATTTTTGTTTGGTTGGAAATGGCAGACTTTTTCCATATGGATCGCAGAACTGTGAAAGCGCAGCGGGCTCTATTAATTCTAGCACGTATGTCCTCCTCTGAGCTTCCCGATTTGCTGAACTTTATGCCAAGATAGGCAAACTCTTCCACATCATTTACCTGTCTTCAGTCTATTGTCACTGGGGCCTCCTGGTTATTGTTGATTTTCATCACTTGTCTTTTCTTTGTTGATCTTGAGACATACGCGTTGAGAGATGTCTTGTAGCAGATGCGAGATTAAGGCAAGATCATCTGCAAACTATAGATCCTCTATTTTCCCTGTGACTGTCCACTGTATACCTTTTCCAGAACTGGCTGTGCGCGTCACTCAATCGAGAACCAATAAGAAGAGAAGAGGCGACCACGGACATCCATGTCTAACACCTGTGTTAACCAGAAACTCTTCAGACAGTTTCCCGGCATGGCTAACTTGGCATATTGTAGTATAGCAGGGAATAATTTATAAAAATTTCTTCAAATTTCTTACAGTAGAAAAATATTCAGTAAGTTAAAGTATATTGTTGGTTGTTTTTATTTGGGGCGGGGGGGGGGGGGTTATTTTAGAAAATTGTGATTTTATCTTTTTGCGTATGTGTGTTTCTAGATATGTGTATGTATTTGTGCTTGCGATAGGGATTAACATAATATGTTGCGCGAGGTGGCAGCACAGACAGTGGGATATTCTATAATTGCCTACAAAATATTAAATATTATTTTAAAAAACCCATCTCATTTAGAAAGTTAGTTGTTTTAAAAGGTTAACAGTATTAACATTTATATCAATTTAAAAAAAAAAGTGGTACCTATGTTCGAGGTCTTAGATTCCAACCGATATTGTTTCGAATGTTCTAGTTGCGTATGATGGGTCGGTGCCAATATTCTTCTCTGCAACACCAGCAAGTTGACCGTAAGCCCCATATACTGCTATCATACCAGCTCGTCCTTCACCGCGCAAGTAAAACCACCTCGAGTGTAGCATAATGATGTATTAGTTTTCAGATAACATCTACATTCACACTATCAAAAAGATCGTGTACAAAGGTGACTGCAACAGTTTGGACTATTTAATCACGAGATAAATTGCCCGTTGAGTGTTGTCTTTTTCTCTAAACCAAAACCTAAATCACCACCTTAACTTCCAGATTAACCGTAAACGATCAATGCTATTTTTATCCAGAATCGGCACGTACTTACTGCATAGTGATAGATGAGCATTATATTTTATTACACATTTCCTGCTATAAATAGATCCGACTTGAGCAGTTCCTCAGCACTTGGACGATCCTTGAAATTCTTGTGGAACGTCTTGCCCAAGAATTTGGCTATTTCCTTAGAACTTGTAGTCCAGTTTTTGACCGATGCCGATTTTGTAAGCCGCTTTAACGGGGTAAGGTGACCCAATGGGGGATTCCCCGTGACCGGGAAAATAAAATACACGGGACGGACAAAAATCAAAAGCTAGGGGCCCAACTCGAAAGTAAATATGGAAAAAGAATGCTATTTTAAGTGTGACGTGGATGCGACGCTAAAAACAATATATAAAATTATGTCTGACTGTCGAGTAGTTAACAAAGTCGAGTTCATGTTTCTTTCCCCTCGAGATTTTACGTTGTTGTCAGCCTTGTGTACATCCCCTATACTTAACCCGACCTATGTTGTGTACTCATAAAAGCTGGGTGAACTGATAGGCTAAAGTGGCTATAGGCCGTACAACAATCTGGTTCTAATTAAAATGTCAGTCTGTAAAACGTATGTACCAGATATCCGCTCTGACGTCATAGTTCTCACTTCCTGTTCCTGTGATAATCTCAGGCGCCATCCAGTAGGACGTGCCGACCTTTGACCTGGCATTGGTCAGTGTGTGGAGGATCTTGGACAGTCCGAAGTTGGTCAGCTGGACCTTGTCTGGTGACTCCAGCAGCACGTTCTCACCTGTGTAAGGTACAAAGGTTTGTTTTACCTGGACAGGTGTTGGTATGGTGGAACAAATCTGGGTACCAGATAGTCATTTTAGTCTGTTGTCTTTACATCCTACAACTAATATGCCTTCTAAATTTTATTTTGTCAGATTTTGAATTCTGGCCCTAAAGTTTAGCCCCATAAAACCTGAACAATCAGACTATCAACTTGTACGTTGAGATGTAAGGAATAACTGTGTATGCTGAACATATTTATTTTTAAGTAGCGCACCACCATCTGTCTCTAAACTCTAAACAATCGGTCATATTAACAAAAGAAAATAAATAAATAAAGACATCAAAATACTACTAAAATTATATTGTTTGTTACAAGTTGTATTTACATAATAAAAACCCACAATAAAACTCGAAAAATATCATCCTACCTTTTACGTCTCTGTGAATGATGATCGGTTTGTTATTGTGCAAATATTTCAAGCCTTCAAGAATTTGTCTGGTGTAGATTCGGACTGTAACCTCATATAGAGGCGACCCTCTTTCTTTTATCAGCTTCGCTACAGAACTCTGAGAATTTGTTTTAACAGATTGATGTTTCTTTTGTTTTAGAGTCTAAAAAACACCTAAACCTTTTAATAAATTGGTGGTAAATTATGGGTTTATTACTCTAATGAAAATTTTTTAAAAATGTGTTTAAAAGTGAAATTTATGATTGACCAATTATGTACAGATAGAATGTGAATGTATCGACCAGACGTCAATTAAATCTTAGCATATAAGTACGCTTTCATACATGTTACTGTATTAATTAGAATTTGTTTCAATCAGCCGAGATAATTGATTTAAATAAACTAATAATAAAAAAAATACAGTTTATTTTCAAATGAGGTAGATAATATAAGCTTATGGGTTATGAATTTAATTAGAATTTTACTAGCAGCACCCACTTACAAGTTTCATGTATTTGTAAAATATGGTTAGAAGGTTCGGGTTTTGTTTGAAACCATAGAAGGCTACAATTCGCGGGTGTTTTATCTGCTCCAGAATTCTCAACTCAGCCAAATTCTATAAAAAGAAAATAATGATAACATATAGGCCTATAAATATTTTTAATAAATAATACTATGCCTATAACTTCATATTGCTCATTTTATGTCTATTTCAATTATTTGACAAATAAATTAGTTCCAACAACTCAACTAACTTTTTTCTTTTCGATTTGAGTCGATGCGACTGAAATATCTTTGCCAACAAACTTGACCTCCCTTGGCTCGCTAGGGTCGATAATCTCGTATACATTTACACTTCCACCGACGAAATTTCCCTTGCTCCAAACATGACGGTGACGTCGATGTTATAATAACTTTAATGAAAAAAAACTATCAAGCACAAATATCATTTTATACATTATTTAGAAAAATATATGAAATAAGTATTGATATACTTTAGAAAAGCATTTTTAATAAATCCAAAAAGATTTGAAAAAAAACACCTAAAATTTAAATTATGAATTAGATCTAGAGTCTATACATTTACAAAACTTACTATCGGTCTCTTCCTCCGCCATCAGCGACAACGTGTATATTCTATTACTCAAGGTAAATAAAGTTGCAAGAGATTTTTTTCAACTTATAATGTAATATGTAACTGTCTATTACCAATTAATAAGTTGCAAGCTGTTTAAATTGAATATAAACAATTAAAATAAATTGCAACGCGGTTTACGAAATGTAAAAGATTAAATAATATCGGATTATAATATCGGATTTTCCCAATCATTAACGTAAAACGTGTAATACTTGACTTAAACGAATATTTTCCTTTAAAAAATAATATATGGCCTACTACTTTTGTTTTATTATTGAAGAACTTATTTTTTTTTTATTAAACTTAAATTTAAGAAAAATGTCTTTTGAATTAACACATATTTTAGAAGAAAATATATATAAAACTAGATACTAGATCTAGAAGTAGTTTTAGAAATCTAGATCTTACATTACAACCTTCTTCCCTATGGGCTTGCTATGCCAGATAAATATGCTTTTAACTACACTAAAAAAGTATATTGCTAAGTATTAAACTTTTGTAAACAATCTCGTAAAATTTAAATAATGTTGCGCGAGAATCAAATTATATATATATATATATATATATATATATATATATATATATATATATATATATATATATATATATATATATATATATATATATATATACATACATATACATCGTTTCTCGGCCAGTTTAATAGTCTAATATTATTGAAGTCATGCTAAATATATAATTAGAAAACGCTCTCGAAAAACCGAAATCAAAATGACTGAAAATGTACTAGTCAGGCGTGATGTCACTTTCTAAAAATATACATATTGAGCTATTATTTGACGGAAATGTCGGCCTTGACCTAGATTACATGCTATTTTTCAGCAATTTCACTGCTCACAAGGCAGCCATCTTTCATTCTTTACAATCGTCATTGCCTTCAGACTTTTCGAAACTGTGAATTAATTTTTGTTGGTAGACTGATTTTAAGGTAAGTTATCAATTGCTTACTAACTATTCGTATCAATTAAACTATTAACTATTTTTTTAAATAACCATTTTTCAATAGAATGATTAAAATTCACATGGAGCTAGATCTATTAATTATTAATTATCGATTCGAATTTTTACAAGTGGTTTTTAACCTATTTTTTCACATTTTATGCTAATAGGTTGTAGGTCATTAAAAAATTTATAACTAAAAAAGGTTTGGAAATATCTATTTTTTACTCTATAAGTTTCATAACTATCCTGATAATTATTTAAACCCAAAATTTGGCGTTTATAGTATTAGTATTGTAGTCTCCGACATACTTATTTTAAAATGGTTGTAAAAATGGAACGTTTTCCTCTAAATTAAATCGGCAAACAGTTTTAAAAATTGAAAAAAAATTTATTAAAGTGTATCAAACATAGATCTAAATACAAATGATTTGCAAGTATTATTTTCTTTCAAAATGTCGAATTATAGAAAATCAGCATCAGGGTCCCTCCAAACTGCAGTGTTTGAGAGAGCAAGATTTCCCATAACAACAACGACCATATGTAAATTAGAGTGGTTTCCTCTAAATCACTTACTTTAATTTTACCAAAAAATACTTAAATTTTAAATAAAGTTGTTTAAAATGAGGTACACGAATGAAACTTTTAAACATTTATGTAACTATTAAAACATAAATCCTCATAAAAAGTGAATTAAATACTAAATTTAATTAGTCACCGTTCTTTCACATTACTAGTCTCGGAAGATTTTACGTACATATAATGATAGATTACCAACTTTTATAACACTAAGCCTAGATGATTTTTTTTATCTAATGTATTTATTGATTATATTTGGCAGCCAGTTTCTACAACATCTTAATATACTTTTGATAGCTTGAAATATAAAGATAACCAGGTCTAGCAAAATTAATTTAAACTCACCACTTTCTTTTACACAATAGGCTCGAGGAAACAACAGCATGACAGTAGTTCAGGTAAACTATGTGTTTGTATATCTAGTGACCCAATTAGCGCGTTGCGCGAACACACACTGCACGACTTCATACGCCTTGATTCTTTTTATAAAGCTCCGCAATGGTTGATATTTTTTCCAAATGAAATTAGGTCTGCTTGTCCAAGCTCTACAAATAACATATTTACTATTAGGCTGATACGATTTTTCTTAGTTTCCAGTCGAAATAAATACTTACTAACACGGTATTACAGGAGCTATTTTCCAAACTCACTATTATTGACGGAACTACCGTGCCCACTATGCCCGCCTAAACTCCGAGCGTAAATAAAATGAAACAACTAACGCTTCACTGCTTTTATTAATTTTGTGAAAGCGTTTTAGAAAAGTAAAATCTTACATGGTAGGTTGTGTAGAGAATATAAATTATGAGAAAATTGCATTACTTTATCAAATAGTGTTTGTTTTGCAAAGCATGTAGCGACTTTGCTACACTATTCAACGGTGGATAAAAAATTGCAAAAAAAAAAAAGGAAATTTGAAATTTATTGAGTAATTATTGATTTTGTAAAATACTTTTTTATCCCCATCCGGAGAATTAGAAATTAGTTTACAAGATAGAAATTTACATTATTTGCACCATATCACTATTACTAGTGCCAGTCAATATATAGCCTCATTTTGCTGTACGTAATCTCTATCGAGTATAACTTGAAATTTTTATTGTTTTAAATGTAAAGTGGTTTTCAATTATTCAATTTTGTTTATAGCCCAAACGTTATAATATCTACCATGCTGATAACTGGCCATTTGCAGAAACCAGAGACATGACTGATAGAAGCCAATGAATTGATTTATAAGTGCTACATCAAAGATTTTTCTGGATTCCACTGTGTAATGCAGATCTAGTAAATGTGCATTTGTTCACCCATTATACTTAAATAGTCTTCATCTATGAAATGTTGGAAAATATTACATAGTGTTAAATAAAATAATCTCGAACAGATGAAAGCCCTTGTGCTCAAAAACCAAGTTGATCAATTCCTTTTCCTTAAAAGTACTAGAGCTATCTTCTTATAAATGTACATCATATAAATGTACAGACATCAGGCGAATCAATAGATGAATAATAATTTAGACATTAGTGACCAAAGACGAATGCAATCTCTTTTCTGACAGAATTCTTCTGTAATAATCTTTGCTCATTCTAGGCATCCTGTAAAAAATGAACAATGTTATTACTAAAACAAGCTTTTAATTATATCTAGATCTATATACTTTATCTCCACACTTGCACAAATTGAATAATAATTTAAATAACAATAATGAATCACTGATAATTTTACTATGATCGAATATTATTATTTTATGTGAATGTATACGTAAGAATATCAGTCAAATAGTATTATACCATTGTTTTTCCTTAACGATAATCGCCACTACTTACATTTACCCATATTTATTAAGTTGTAACGTTATAAGGTAAATAATCAAATAATATACCAATGTCACTTGCATTTAGATTCCATCATTCTAGACAAAAAGAGATAAATAAAACAATCGCAAATTATAATATACTTCATGGTTTTATAAATTAAGTTTTGATTGCTTTTATAAAAATAAATAAACATTTATTACCTACAGTAATATTATTTAATGTGTTATGGGATGCAGTCAATAGTTGTAGGCTAGATATGTATGCCTAATATATTCAAACACTGTCTACATGTATGAATTGGTATAAGTAGAGAATTTTATGCAAGTTATACTAAGGGGTATCTGCTAAATATTAGTCTAATATTATATTATTATTATTGTACATTATCACACAGTTTTTCTTTAATATAAGGACCACGCTGTACTCCCAAACATTATTTTTAAATATCATATTTTCTATATTATAAATTATATAAATTTCAAGAGATGCTGGAAGAAACTCTGTTAGGAAGAGACCCACGCTTTTCTTTATAGTTATTTTAATAGTAGTGTATAATTTATTTTTCTACTTTTTAGTGCATTATTACATGAAAGCTTGTTGTTAAAACGTTTTTTTTTACTAATTTTTCATTCAGTACTTTAATTGTTTTAAATTTCCAATAGAGTTGCATAATAGAGCTTACATAAAAATGCGTATACCAAAAATTGCGCACACAGAAAAAGGGATGATGTTTTTAGCACACATAGAAACTTAGATATGAACGTATTTTCATTTCTGATCAAAGATACACTAACAATTTTCTTGCTTAAAATAGTGAATATTATTGTCTATACATTTCCAAAATGTAATAAAACGTAGGCCAACTTACTAAAGGTATCCTGCTGTGTTCAGGCGTGGAGAGGGATGGCAACACTGGGCCCTAGACAAACCACTTAAAATGACTTTAAAAACTTATTTGCTCGGATTTGAACTGAAAATAACAATCGTGTGCTCTTACCAACTCCAATGTCGTAATGTAAATCTGAACAATTTAGAACGAACTCTTTTCTGACACGAAGGTTATTAATTATACCAGCAAAAGATAACAATTAACAAATTCAGCTTATCCAGTGTAAACATTCAGTTACACTCTCTAGGCTATTGCGGTGGTGGGTCTGTAGCTGGAAAGGTGGGTTATAAATTTGTGATGAAATCATGTAACTCAGTTTGTCACATTTTATAGGCTGATGAAGTGGAGTCCAAATGGAGTCCTGCCGGTTGGCGTTTTTGTAAACCAAATCTGAATATTTTTACCATTTTGGCCAAGAAAACCAGAAAGTTACTTCCGCTTTCTCTTTAAACTTTGAACACAATAACAAACCTTTTGTTTGCAGGTCTGTAACTTTGAACACAATAACAAACCTTTTGTTTGCAGTTCTAGGATATTGAAATAGATCTAGATTTAAGTTCTCTTTAAACTAGACCAAAGTTTAGATCTAAATTTTAGTATGTTAATGTTAGGAAGACATTCAAGCAGCTAGTGAATAACGCAATCAAATAATTCTTACTTAAAAGTCTACTGCTGGTTAATTGAGAAAGCTAGCAAATTGAAATTAACTAAGACTAAAGACCCATTATTTGAAAATTAGATTCTAGCACAGTAGTCGAATAATTACTAATAATTAGACTTAAAAATATAGCTTGTTAGATTCTACTAATTCTCGATATTATAAAATATGGTTTTGTGTTTCGATGAGGGATGCAAACATACTACATAGAACTCGCAAAAACGGCTGTCATTTTTTTCGTCAACTATTAAAAATCCTGATTTAAGAAACAAGTAGATGTCAGCTATCAGGTTCTCTAGGCTTTCCGTTTCTATCTCATGAGTATCGTGGGATGTTCATCTGAATTTATTTACATTAATGTCTAAACCATTAACTTCGACGATTCTATGTAAAATGTCAATATTCTACTAATTTTCATAAAATTATTAGATTGACTTTGCTTTTATTTCGACCTAAAATAAATTTAAACAAAAGTTAATGAATGTAAATTATATTTATTTAAGTCGACCTGACAGAGAACCTACGAAATTTTCAAGAGTGTGTTCCTGCCATTTTATAAATGGGGAGAAGAAGAATTGTCCGGATTCCTTATTGATGTTCCAACCTGAAGATGTACCTTCTAGCTCTATGAAATCTAATCTATTACCGCTTTTTAATGCATCTGCTACTGACATTTTACATTGTATTTCCAATACATCCACATTGTCTTCAACATCACTTCATACTCCCTCCAGTTTATGTGTTGCAAGCATTAAAACATCTAAGTTAACCCTTTCCCCGGCGACTGGGTGTAATCGACCCGAAGTCACTATATTTTTGCTCATATCTCGAGTCTCGTTTTATAAATTTTTTTGGGCCTCATTCCCATCTATAAGGTGGTTGGGATAAACACATTGGGGGTTGTAAATTTTAAAAATATGCGTAAAAAATTTTTTTATGAGGGTTTGAATTTTTTTTATACGGTCCCTGGCAACTGGGTGCTACACACCCTTAGACAATTTTAAGTGGTAAAAATATTTATAACTTATAAACTGGCTTCTAACAATTTGTTTTTACTCATTGTGGGTTAAGTCATTGTTTTACATTTTCAAAGTTTAACTATAAATTAACAATCTGAAGGTATTTGAGTAACAAAAATATCAAACCAGATTGAAGTAATCAACTTTGGTAACAAAATAATAGAACATTAACACGTTTTAATAATTTACACCTCAGAGAGCACAGTTGTTAGTTAAAATTAAAATAACTGGACATTTCCTTTTGCTGGCAGGGAACTTTAGTTTTCTTTGACAAAATATGGGCACCCTTTTAGTGGTGTTACATGAGTCACAGGTCCAAAATATTTTAATTCCATACTTATCGGAATTGCTTGGTATGTATTGGATAAATCTACTCCCACCTCTAAAATCAACCAGTTGCTAATTAGTAATGATCTCTCCAGAAACATAACACCTTTCTAAATTTGAATGGAATATCTACCATAATGGAAGCAAATATACAATGAGCCTGATGGACTGTTTGTGTTATTGTTGTGAAGTGAATATGACCCAGAAGGTTGCTGAATTTCTTCATAGAAAATTCTGCCTTCAAAAATTTCCATAAGCAGAACTGAATTGACATACAACTAAATTGTTATTCTGCAGAGTGCCAGTGTCTCCTCTTGCTTTCTCTCCATCCCTGCTAATGCAGTCAAATATTGGTTGTATTATTTTTTGTATTCATGCACAGAAGAAATATTTTGGGTCAGGCTGTTTATAAATTTCCTGGGATTAGCACTTCAGGCAGTGGTCTAGTGTACTGTTACTTTTTCCTGAAAATATTTCTTTTTCTTCACTTTGCACCAGCCGTTTCATTTCATTATGAGTGCCAACTGTTGACACAGTATTGATAGTTGAAATGCAGTATATTGGGTAGACCTCGTCATCAGAGCTGCTTGATACTGATGGCTGCCATTATTCATCTTCTACCTCTGATACTAATAGTTCAGACTCAAACCTTGTTGGTTATTTTCACCTGCTATACTAAAACTGACAAATACATTCCTTTATCATTAGCACTTGAGTTTAGACAAAAGCGTTCAAGACTTGTTTCTGTTGAGTTCTCAATAATGTTTGTGACTATTTATAAACCTTACTCTCAGGGTCACAACCTGTAGAACACCCACCCCACTCCCAGTTTGATCAATTAATTGCCCAGTATTAACTTTCAAGCAGCATTACAAAGTTGTTTTGCCTTTTTGTCCTCATTCGTACTCCTAATGAGGTTAATGTCAAGTTACTCTAAAAGGCTCGAATGTCTCTATCTACATTCCAGAGCTCCCTAAAAGAGTACACATCACTATTTATGTCCTCCCACAGGCAATCTTACCCCTGCATTTCATTAACCTATTGTAACTCTAAACTACAGTTCTGTCTGTAACTGCAAGTCAGAACTCCAGCAAAGAGTATAAATCACTACATGTGTCCACCCACAGGTTAACTCTTGCTTGAGAATCCCATCAACCACTAGTATCATATTACAGCTCTCCCATTGACAACAACATGTCTTGTGTTCACCATGGCCTCTGTGCCCTGAATACCTCAACTTTGTCAGTATTGTTACCCACCCCACAATGAACAAAGAAAAGAATTTACTTTAAGAAAGTCTTTGGGTGTGATCCACCCAGTTGCCGGGGACAGGGTACCAAATATGTTGCCGGGGAAAGGGCTAGAAGAAACTGAAACTTTGCCTTATTTTGTAAATCCACCTTCATAAAAAAAAATTCAGCCTATCACCATATTGTCAAAATGAAAATAATTATCAATGTATTGTTAATTTACCATTTAATGACACATCTTCATGTATATCTGAAAATATACCTATTCATACTTTGCCAGTGCCATCTTTAAATTCTACCTGCGGTAATAAAGAAGTTGAATGGAAATTTGATCAAAGGTCTCTTCTAGCTCAAAATGCAATGCTTCAAAAACCTTTAGACTCAGCCAAGGTAGAAATTAAAGTACTCCAATCAGAATTATTGAAAAAACCTATTTATAGTTGGCTTTATGTGACAGAATCTATACTTAAAATGGAAACTGGTATTAATTCAAAAGATATGTTTCTGGTTTTGTGTAACGTCGTTCGCCGTTTTTAAGATAACATTCATTATTATTGTGGCTGGAAAGTTAATTTTAACACCATATCCTTAGAGGATCAGATTTTTATCACATTAATGAAACTAAGACAAGACTACACATATCTTCATTTGTCATCTCTTTTTAATTGCAGCATTAATACTATACTTAACATTTTTCTTACATTTACATACTTAATGCATAAATTGTTATTAAAAATATTTTAATGAAAACATACCCTAGTATGAATAAAATAAGAAAAGCTGCACCTTCAAGCTTTTCAGAATATCCCAATTGTAGAATGGTAGTTGACTGCACAGAAGTACAAATTGAAATCCCAAAAGAGATGGATAAGCAAAGAGCAACATATTCCTCTTATAAATCAAAAAACACATTTAAGGTGCTAATTGGCATCTGCCCTAATGGCTACATCTCATTTGTTTCCAATATGTTTCTTGGATCATTATCAGATAAACTAATTTTTCTCAAATCATGTGTAATAAAATTTTTTCAACCAGGAGATTTAATTTTAGCGATAAAGGATTTTTGATTCAAAATATACTTCCCCCAGGTGAGTCTGTAAATATCCCTCCTATTTAAAGTAATCCCCAATTTACAGAGAATGAGATAAAATGTACAAAAACTATTGCAAGATGTAGGGTACATGTAGAGCGTGCAATTCAGCGCATTAAAGTTTTTAAAATATTAACATGCATACCCCACGAGATGAGAACACACATAGATATTGTGTTTTAATTAATTGTTAATCTACAAACTCCTTTAATACAAAAATAATGTTTTAACTTTGTACAAAAACACGCACACACACACATATATATATATATATATATATATATATATATATATATATATATATATATATATATATATATAAATATTAGGCTTCATGTGTGTATCACAATTTACACAAATGCATAATTAAACATACATGAATACATGGTGTACATTTGAACTACATATATAGTTCATTGTATTAATCTGAACATTACATACAATTATTTAAATGGGAATATTTTTGTGTTCATAATTGTTGATAATATACAAGAATCTCCTGAAATAAAATAATATTAATTAAAAGAAAAACAACAGTTGATTAAAGTTAAATATTATTGCTCAATGAAAGTTACTGTAATACTAATGTACTGTGATTTTATTATTATTTTGATATAATTATGAGCATATTATTTCATCACAAATACAAATTGTAAATGTGGTAAAGAAAATTGTATGTAATTAAATAATTTTACATACATTAGTATTTTAATTATATTGTTTGATATAAATAATTATGGCAAATATGAGGGTTTTGTTTCATTGGCCTAATGTAATCTAATATATTTTATTTATTTGGACTTTATTTTTAACATTGATTTTTTTTAACAATAAATTTCATCAAAATCAAAATTATCTGAAAATCAGTATATTCTAAAATAAAATATCTTTAAATAATGGCAACTTATACTCTTCATCTTGTATTTCTGGAGTTGAGAAACCAAAAGCAGATCCTTAACAGCATTATCATAAGTTGTTAATGGGGTTTCTTGGTGAATAAACAAGGCAAAACTGTACAGCAGTCTGTGAACACCTGTTAGCTCCTCCGGGACATTCACATGAAGAAATGTTACTTTCATAGCTTTGTTCAAATGTAACTGAAAAGAAACAAAACTATTAAACATTCCAATAACACTCAATGACAATTTTGGAGTGTAATAATTTATTCACTTAATTTACTGTACATTTTAAGATGTTTATATATATATCTGAATACTTACAGTTACATTTACATTATACATGTTTTTTTTCATACTTGCACAAGCTAGTAACTGATTCCTTTGTGTAGATATAAAAGACATCACCAGATTTGTAGTAGCATCCCTATTTCTTTACTACATTTAAATTGTCCTTGAAAAATTATAAAAAAGTGGTGATTGCAGCAACCCATAACACCATGTTCATTTACTTGTTATTAATTTTTCTTCAATTTTCATGAAGTTCCATTTACCTTGGAGTGAAATATAAAATATTCATGGTTCATCATGTCTGTAATTATATATTTCAAATTATTATACTTATTAAATTTAATATGTAAGTATTATAAGTATATATAAAACACAATGATCTATTCTTTTATGTACATTTAACAAAGGATGACAAAAATAAAATCTTTTCACTATGTAAATTGTATGGTTTATGTGTGATCAGGTTGTGCAAGGTACACATTTATTAAATTAATAATCAATGTATATTAGATATATAGATATATATAATAATATTGTTAAGATTAATCTTTTTGCTTTTCACAAAAATAAGAACAATGCAATCCTGTCAATATTGTGCAAAAAACAATATTGAGAACTACTTTGAGAAAGTAATCTTGATTTTCTGAAGAATTTAAATTGTTACATGTATGTATTATTTTATTATTTGTTTATGATAATGTAATAATTAAGCCATATGATATTGAAATAGTTTCATTTATATGTTGAACATTTTAAATAAATAATTAGAAAATTGAAAATGTTATGTCATTTATTGTAAAGGACCAGTTAGTTATGTCACTTGAAATATGGATGATTAATGTATTTACACTTGGTGTGGCTAAATAGTAGAGCGTTTGGCTGCTAGCCCAAAAGTCTCGAGTTCTGATCTCGGTTTGGACTTGTGTCTATGCCCTGTAGGACGTACCTGAGAACACTCAGCTCTGATGGGTACTTAACATTGGGGAAAGCAAAAAGGTGGCTGTGCATAGTGCTGACCACATTATCCCTTCATGTGCCGAGGTAGTGAAACATATGAACTTTAATTTATCTGTTCAAAGGATCATTAGGTCTAAAGAGAAATATGTACTTTAATATATTTACACTTAGGCATGCCCACATAATTACAAATTATTAATTTCTTAGCCTTCAAAATTTCACACTAAACTTTACTATTGAACCTTTAGTAACAGTAATTTATAATATTAAAATTTATGTAAACTTGTATGCATTACATATTTTAAAAAAACGTTTGACTTACAGCATTTTTCTGCATACTTTTCTTACATTTCCATCCATGGTAGCTCAAACCTTGAAAACAATAGGCCTACACACATACTATAATGGAACAAAAAATATTTGTTAGTATTAAAAATAGTATACAAGAAAATCCATATTTTTATCAATATCAGCATATCCACTCTTGATGACACCTAATCATAGCCTTTGACACAACTTAAACCCTTTCTAAAAAAAAAATACTCATTATATTCTTGACATAGGATATATTTTGTTGGATTACTTTTGAAAAGATTGAGGCTTTAAGAAAAATAATTGGAAATAAAACCTAGCATAAAAACAATGTTATTTATCATACTGAAATCTGTTTTAAAGTAAGCTCTTATATTGTAAGCTACTACCTGAAAGTAAAGAAGGCCTATTTAAATGAGCCTGTATGTCTTCTCAAATCTAGTAGTTTAAATAAAAATTATTTAACTATCGTTTGCGTTTCATCTAAACTCTATATACTATTTAGGCTACTAATAATAAGTGCACTATGAGCTTAGTTTTTCCCCATAATCAATTTTATAATACAAACTAATGTAATCTAGCTTTGTAAATGGGTTCCACGACAAATGATCTCAGGGCAAATGATCCCAGACAAAATATCTCACGGACAAAAGATACCAGGACAAAATATATTAGGACAAATGATACCATGGACAAATGATCTCTGACAAAATATCTCAGACAAAATATCTCACAACTAAATTTTGATAGTATGTAGGATGATTTTAGTTGATTTGAACTCTTTTTAATTGACTGTCAATATGGTTTTGTTTACTCTTTTTACGCATAATAATTGATTGTTATAAAATGAATTTGTTAAACTTAACAAACAAATGTGAATGGGTCTTCATGTTCGTAACTTAAAACTGTTGTTTTTACTGCATCATCAACACAAAAAAAAGTTTACGTTACTTTGCTGGCAGGTCCATCGTTATGATCACACAATTCCAATACTATGTGATCATGTATTGTGTGAACTTTCGCTGTAGCCTACATGTTCCTACTTGACATTTCCAAATCTCTTTGCCTGCTGTTCTACAGTCTACTTATGGCTTTTATAAACAGAAATTCATTAGAAACTAATGCCCTATACCGTATCTGCGAGGTAACGAAAGAGGCTTTCGTTTGCATGTACGCTACGACAAATTTCGCTCCGCGATGACCGCTGTCGTTTAAATAAGCATTTGTCACCTGATCACTATGGTGTTACCGACGCATAACTATTGACTTTAGATGCCAGTTGTATTGTCCATGGAGGGCGGATGTCTTTCCCTTAAGGCGTCTCTGCTACCAAAGCGTGCGGCCAACATGATAACGTAATATTCTCAGCGTTGGATCAATAAAAAGCTGAACATTGAAATGCAAATTATCAAATACGTATTTGAAACATATGTTGCCGTAATCAATAGTTAAACCCATGCTCTGTAACAGCCTTTAAATTGAACCCATCAACAGGGGCGTAAATACTGGTGGGGAGGGGGTGGCATTTAGGATACCCCAAAATCCGACCAAATAGCAACGAAATTTTTATTACAAAATAATATGTTTCTTTGCACCTTGATAATGCTTTTGTAAATAGCAAACAGATCTAATACAGCAGAGATTGTTTAACAGTAGCTAAGACACACTGGTGTGTAAAATAAAAATAAATAAATAACGAAATGACCGGTATTGTGAGAGATAGGCAAACGTTCAAACCACTTCAATGACTTATTTAAAAAGTCTCATATGGGTACCCATAAAGCTCCTTTATATACTCTAATACGTGTACCCATAGTTTTGAATTAACCCTTTCAGGACCACAGGGATTACAGGCATAATTTCAAATATCTGTGCACATATTTAGCAGTAAAATGACACGTAGATTTCAAAAATGTTAATGGTTTTCCGATATCTTAAATAGTTTTTGAGATACAGCATGGGACATATGTGTCCCTACGGTCCTCAAAGGAAAATTATCGAAAATAGGTTATGTTATGAGTTATGTCAATATGTTTATTCTAAATGTGATCTAACGTGTGTTAGTTGTTCTAGTACATTAGAAATTGAAAATATCAGTATTGAGAACACATTTATGTCCTTTATGAGTGTATTGTCATCTATGAATGGAGCTTATGGAAGCAGTTATGTGATGTTATATAACATACATGGCAGATATAATGCATATTGTCCGCTCTGTTCTCAATCTTTTCTGTTACACATTGTGTATAACTCCTGCGTTTTTCTTCCTTTGAATTATCAACTTCTGGTAGGGTTGAAGTGAAATTCTTGCCTCTACGAACAGGTCTTGAGGCGATATCTCTTTGATGTAATCCCAAAATGTGAGCTCTTGCTATCATTTGCCTATATTCAAGCTTGGTTTTGCATTGTAGCAAGAGTTGAATTGTTGTCAAATATAGGTATAAATGGCTTTTTGACTCCAAATCATTATCTTGGCAACAAATTATCAATGTATGAAACATGGATTTGATTGCCTAAAATCATTAGGATCTTCATTTCAATCAACATCTATTGTCAATTTCCTATAACCATAGTCAATAACTTTTATTGGAAACTGTGTTTTCAGAAGCCTATAGTTGAAAATAATATCTTGCTCCATTCTCCATGTTCAATTATCACAAAAACGTTTGGTCGTTCATGTTTTGGGGAAGTCTAGTTCTATTGATGATAATGATATGTGTCAGCTTCGGGTCTAGGACATTACCACCCCGTCAAATTCCACTCCCCCCCCCCCCCACCGATGCTGAAGACCCCTGATCTTAACCCCAAACTCCAAGCCTATAGCTAACCCTAACAAAACCCCTAACTCCAACTGTAAATCTACATTTAACCCTAAAACAAGCCCTAACCCTAACCTAACCCTAGTCCTAACTTATCCATAACTGGACGAGGGGTAATTGCTCGGAGGTGGTAATATCGGGTTGGGGGATGTCGGAGGCGTAATTGTAACTATTAACGCTCCCTCTGAGGGGAAAACTCAAGTGTACATCGTATATTTTTGTGCGCGGTGTACTAAAAATCTCATACAAGGTAACATTTATTTTACGAAAGGACAGTGCGGCATGTTCACAAATACTGCGCGGACCATGCAGATTTGAGGGAATATTAGTCACTATAGCATGTGACATTGACGATGTATGCAATGTATGCAAAATAGAATGACTAGAATAAGGTGTAGGCCTTATCGTAGTAGTGACAATCTGCTCTGGGACTTGAACAAGTCATTCGATTATAGCTTCTACACTTACTTTGTCGGCATATTTCTACAGAAAATTCACATCTTTTTCATAAAGAAACAAGTTGTTTTCACCGTCATTATTGTAAATAATCAGTATTTGCACAGCATTTTGTTCAGTTATAGTAAATAAAAGCTTTGCAACTATTTGTATTCTAAAGCCAAAACTCATGCTTAGCAACATTGTAAAAAAAGTTAGCTCCCTTCCGGACCGTAGGGACATATATGTCCCAAGCAAAAAAAATTACTTTTTTAAAAAAATAAGCAAAGCTATTAGGAAAAACAAATGTAAATATAATACCTAAATAGTAAACCTTTGAAAAACCGCAAGTAATTTCTTTCTGTTACAGATAGTATTTTTTATATAAAAATGTAAACTGTAGCTTTGCAAGTGGTCTAAAAATGCAAAGTTCCCATAATTATGACAACAAAACTATCTCATATATACTGAAAGCAACTTTATTTATATTAAGTCTATCATGTAATAAATTTTTTTAAAGCAAATTCAGCAACTCTATGTTATTCCAATTTCATTTGGTGATAATTTGAAAATTTGGGACACCAGTGTCCTTTGGTCCTGAAAGGGTTAATCAAATTAAAAAGCGATTAATTTTCTTTAATTAATTATTATTTAATTGCGACATACTAACGAATGACAGAGCTTTAAAAAGGGATTTATTTAACATCATTAATATCATTAATATAACTAAAAAAACAACACGTGAAACCATCAACCATTTCAAGCTTGCATGTTTTATAAAGGCCTACTTTTGACTAGCTTGCCAAATCTATATATATATAATTTTCTTCTTGGAGAGCCTAGAAAACACCAAGCTGTAAGCGCGCTCCCTACCACCCCTACCCCTACATGGTCTGGTGAGCTGTGGTTCACGCTAAATGTTTACAATCGTAGAGCCGGGTTTAGTGACGGCTATTAGGGGCAGATAATTTAGTTCGAAACGATTTTAAATCTAGGGGAGGTAACTAAGAGGAGGCTGCTTTCAGGGGGGGGGGGGGGTAGGGGTTGGGGAAAGGAGGGGGGGGGGTTATCGTCCTTAACGAGCTACAGATAGTGTTTTAAAGCAAATATATTCAGTGGCAGCATTTGTACTGTCGAATTCATAAATTATGAATTACTGAAAAATAGAAAATAAAACAACTAAATAGCGGCGTATGATAAGCCGCGGGTAGGCTCGTATGAAATAAACGTTTTACAATTTGCAGCAAGCAAGAATAAACATTTTCAAAAATCGATTATTTACATAGGAATCGGCTAAAGAAAAACACACACACAAGAATGTTTGAATGGTGATACTTTTCATGATTTTGCCGAGTTATGAAAATTTTGAATTCATCAATCATCATTTGAATGTTTTCTTTTCATAAGTAGCCTACTTTCTATATGTTTGGTATGTTTTGTATTGTATACCAGTGAGAGTCCTTAATAGTCCGACTAATGTATAAGGTAGATTTGACAAATGAAGCGAAAAGTATTTAATAATGCATGTTGCAAATAATCATACAATATACATGCTTTGGAAATATCGTTAAGTGTTGCGCCCAAAATTCATTAAAATACTATAGATTCTTTAGACAAGTGTAAATTCTAATTTAAATATCTTTATTGATCAGGATTTTTAAAAAAAGTCCACTTCTAAATGTTAATGAGCAATAAACATTGTTTTGATAGAAAAAATATCGTATGCGTTTATATTCAGTAAACATGGGCATGCGCTTTATGATTTAAATGTCAGTCGACACAGAGGCGTAGCGAGGGGGGGGGGGGGGGAGGTGCGGACCGCACCGGGCGACACCATTTAGTGGGTGACACCAAGGCAAAGAATGGCAAAATAGATAGAGAAAAATGACAACTGCACTTAATCAAGTGATTAATTCGAGTGTTAAATAGTGTTTTAAGAGGTGCAAATCGAAAGTTTGATTGGGGGGGGGGGGGTGCAAACGGAAAATCGAAAGTTGTTTGGGGGGGATGCAAATTGAAAATTCAATGTTTGTCCTCGGGAAGGGTCGCTACGCCTTCGGGGGGGGGGGGGGGGGGTCGACACCATTAAGTGCCGCACCGGGTAACACCCGACCTCGCTACGCCACTGAGTCGACATCAATCTCAACTTATCAATCAATAATTCACACTCTAGCAAGACGACATCTGTCCTTACATTACACAACTGAATTATTTGTGAATATTTGAACATTTACATATTAGAAGGTAACCGTGTATGTCCTAGCAAACTAGTGAGTATGCCCGTGCGTTTAAATAATCAAATTTTACATGTGAATATGCGCATCTATTATTTGACTCGTTTCAGTAACTAAATAATATTTAGCTTTTTTTCCATTGGGTTTTTAAAAAAAAAAAAATTTAAAACTTTGTTATTAAGATTGCTAAAATACAGATTTTTTACAATGATTTTGTATACTACAACTGATAATTAAATAAAATTTCTACCACTATACTTTAAAAAATAAAAGTATGATATATTTATAAAGTGCATTCAATTAAATTGTGTATTCTTAGATGGCAATTTTTAATTAATATTCAATTTATTTATCTTATCATTTATGTGATCAACACTATGCACAGTAGCCTTTACTTGCCGATGGTTTATGTCAGGTACCCATTACTTGATTGGATTGAGAGACGTACGATGAGTTTAATCAGGGATCCTAACTCAAGACTTAAACAATTGTCCTTCAAATATTCTCAATAGGAGAAACGGCGACATATATTAGGCAACAAATATACACATGCACATACCCGTTCGTTTTAAATAGTGCGATACGCTATAGATTCGATAGGCTACTATAAGCATTCACAAACTCGAATCAATTGCAACATCCGACAACCAATAAGAATGCGATTGGGCGTCCGGATTCCCCTGTAAGCATTATAGCGCCTACATTCGCTTTAACGAGCATCCAACAGCAGTCTAATCCAACATAATAATAAGTACCACACCACATACAACAAATATAAACACAACAACGCTCATCACATAAAAAACACAACTGATTTTCGAATCGTTGAAGAATAATTTTTATTTTACTTATTAAAAAGTAGGGGAAATAATTACATTCTTCCGCAAAAAATGGTGCTTGCATATATCAATTTTTTTAAAAATAAAAGAATTTGTTTTATTTTTCGTAAAAGAATAAACTTTCAGTTTATTGTACAGTAACGCTGTTTAACTAAAATGGTACTCAAATTATTGTATTTTCACGTAAACACACACACACACATGCTCTCACATCACACAGACAAAATTGTGATTTTTAGCACAATAGTCCTGAAACTCTATGAAATCGAACTAAATTTTCGAAAAAATCTTTTTAAAAAATATGACCAACTATTTAACTATAGTTACATTTATAAACTTAAGGCCGTTTGGAACCATCGATTACACTTATGTTCAAATTTTTATATTGAATATAATCCGTTGAAAAGCCGTTTAGAATTATTTTGTCAATTCAAATATTTAAAAAAAACTGCCCTTAACCTCTCCTTGAAGTTATCCGGAATGGCCAGGCAGAGTAAAAAAAAATAAATAAAAGTCAGAACAATTGTTCTCCATGATAAAATAAACAATATTGGTCCATGGTGTATATCCTTGTATTGTCTTTATATTAAATAATATAGCATCCCATATCACCGCAACACCATGACTCTACCAATACTAATTAAAAATAAGTTTAGTGGCTGCTAAATTAATACTATATTTATGATAATTATTTGTTTGAATATTTCTAGCCATAATAAAATCGGAAGTTATTTTGTGCTCATTACACTAATGTTGTAAACTATTCAATTTTGGTTTTAAAAAAATCCTTTCTGGTAACAAACATTTGGAATCAGCTTTTCAAGCCTATTGTGTCTGTCACTTAGGTGGACTAAATATTATGTATAAGTATTGAATAAAATTAGTAGTTTATTGTCACCTTTTGAGCGATTTTCGATAACAGAAAAGGTACTTAATTTCTCAAAAGCTAATAATCAGAGCACCGTTTAAGTTATGTGGACGAAAAAATTGCATACAATTATTGCATGGGAAGTTTTCTTTCATTTTTTGAATGAAACAGGGTAACCAGAAGTATTGCTTTACACTATTTCCCTGTGAACACGATAACAAGAGTATTTTTTTTTTCAATTTGGTAGACGAAATTGTATATATACTGTAAGAATTTATACTTGAATTACTTTAAATTTTGAATTGACCTCATAAAATTAAAAGCGGTTCTTCACTCTATTTCAGGTTTCTAAATACTCGATAATTTGAGTAAGAGTGAAGAAATGTTTACATAGTTATATGATCTTATTTTATTGATTCTGACACACTTTTCACTCAGATCAAAACTTATGCTGGACAACAGCAAATTTTAATGTTAATGAAGCAATAAAAATACAAATTTCACCTTACGAACCTGTAGACCCAAACTTCCTTTTTGAAAAATATTTCAATGTTTTGAAATTAATGTGTTACGTATTATATCTTTATTTGATTTGTCTTTTGCATTTTTATATCTAATGCTTTCATATAAATGTATACATTTTTTAAAAGTGAGTTTACTCAGTCTTTTGATGCTTTGTTTATTTAGTTTAAGTTATTCAACTGGTATATCTCACAATAATTATGTGTAAACAGTAAATAAAATCCATAATATGACATTACATTTTAAAACAAAATGTAAATCGACTAAAATAATCCTAAATACAATAAATATTTTACTGTGAGATATTTTATCTGAGATAATGTGTCCATAATATCATTTGTCCTGATATATTTTGTCCTGGTTTCTTTTGTCCGTGAGATATTTAGTCTGGGATATTTCGTTTGAAATAATTAGTCCTGTCACCTTTTAATGTATAATATATTATTATAAAAATTAATAATCGGATGTTTCTGCTTTGAAATTCAAAGGGAATATAGTTGAGAAAATTAAGTGAATGACTCGATATTCTGATTCATCATGTCTAGGTACTTCTTTAATACACGTCTTTTCGCACTTTTTATATTTCAGCACATTATTTGGCTTTAGAGAACTGAAAAGAAAATGGTGAGTATAACATTTATTTATAAATAAAATCATCTTATTAATCTTTTTATATCTATATTATAACTAGGCATACTTCCTAGCTTCGCTTAAGTTTTCAAAAACATTTTAGAATTTGAATGCTTATTTAATTCGTAATTGACTGTTATGTTGAGTGCTTACGATTAAACGGTAATGCTAATTTTAGAGAAAATATTGTTGTTATTGTTAGGTCGCAATTTATGATTGGAAAGGTAATTAGAACTACAGAAGTTCCCTGAACAGTATAACCAGGGGCGGAACTACAATACCGCCAGACCCCGCAATGCGGGGGGGGGGGGGGGGGGCAGGCCAATTAGGGGCCCACGGCCGACCATAATCAATATTTTAATAGTTAAAAAAATAATTTTGTTTTAAAAAAAAAAAAAAACAGATCTACTACAGCGGTGATGAACTACAGTAGCTAACACACGCTGTTTCGCAAAAGGAAATAATATATAGGCTACATGAGTTGTAGTGTGAAAGATAGGCAAACGTTCAAACCACGTCCATGACTTATTTCCCTTTTTAAATAGTCAAATATGTGTGCTCTTAAGAAACTTTTAATAGATTTGCACTTAACAAGTTAAAAAGCAAATACTTCTCTTAATTATTTAACAAAAAAAATACATAATAAAGAATGACATAGTATAAAAAGAAAATATATTAAAAACTAATAATCTAAATACCAAAAAACAAAAATAATAAACATAAGCCGAGAAACCATTACACATACAAAGCTTTCATGCTTCATATTCTTTGACCAACATGTAAAATATAAAGCAAAATGTCAGACATTGAAAAAGAATTTCAAAACACTTAAAGCACTCGCACTAATGTTGTGTTATTGTAACATATTTTAACTAAAGAAATAAAAACTAAGAATTGTAATGTTTTCAAATTTCGAACAAGCTCGTGTTGAGTATTTATTTTCATATATATATATATATATATATATATATATATATATATATATATATATATATATATATATATATATAAATATATATATATATATATATATATATATATATATATATATATATATATATATATATATATATATATATATATATATATATATATATATATATATGTATATGGGCCAAAATGTTTTTTTTGCGGGGTGGCCCTTTTTTTCTAGTTCCGCCACTGAGTATAACTCATAATTTATATTACATTGCGAACATCCCAATATTTTCTCCGAAAACGGACTAGAAACAACAAACAACAACAACAACAACAATTTCTCTTAAATTAGCATTGCTATTTAAATTTAAGCACTCCACACATCAGCCGTCACTAAATAATTAAGTTTTTAAATTCTAAAATGTTTTTTTTTTGAAAACCTAAGCGAAGTAACTTTTTAGCCCTCGCCGTGCGAGCAGAGGCTGACCGATAGTTTATCCATAAGGCCGCTTTATTTACCCAGGTGTATGGAAAAAATGAGCGAGATGTACAGAGCCAAAGTTCCTAAGCATTGTTTTGAAAAGAGTCAGAAAATTAACAATGTTTATATAGGTAAAATTCGGACCGGTCAGTTCTAAAGGTCTTCCAGAGTTTTCCGGAACATATCATAGTTTTTGTTGCCACCCCCGAGGGTCGGTCTACGACCTCAGGAGTTATGAAGAGGTTCCTACGTGGGAATTTTTTTTCAATATATTGCTCATATAAGGCGCCGGTCAGTCGAGATCAGTTTTGACCCCCTCTTCGTGGAATTGTTGGCCAACCGGCTACGGCCCCCGTGTTCTTTCGCACCAAGGCAGGAGCCTGCCAAATTTGAAGTGCCTGCGGCGCCGGGAAGTGCCCGGTTGGCACCCGACCACTTTGCTTTATATATATATATAGATGCTTATAGGTCAATATTTTTACGCATTAAGTATGTAAATGTAACGGCGTTTTACTAAATGTAATCCCGAATGTAGTTTTTACTTTTATGAACATGATATTTTAACACTATTTAATGAAATTACTTAAAGCAACAAAACTCAAGAAGATAACATAGAGTCCTTTGCACGTTTAATGATCAATGTCACAATATTTAAGTTGGATGCATACCGATTAACATAACGCTTAATAGGGAGCACAGAAGTTTGGATGTATAATATACGTGACATTTTCGGGAGCCTATAGGACGGGATCCATTTGTCGCTGGCTCTTTTGATGGCGTCAATTAGACAGTTTTGACATTAGCCGTTATGACTTCGCACGGCCAATAACATTTGTCACTAGATTTTGAGGTCATAAGATACACTTTTTCAATTTTTATTTTTTATTTTCTCAATCTTTGGTATAATATTTATTTCTATGGTATTAGTGTTAGTTACCTGAAGTATATCCATAGTTTAACGTCTCAGACAGTAGCAGTAATGGAATAATTACGTTCTAAATAACTGACACATAATCCTCTTTTCACATAAATATTTGACATCTGTGAAGGGTGTAAACTTCAACAGCACTTTTGGGGGTACATACGTATCTGGTTGGTTGAGGTAATAGAAGGATGCTTCGCGGAATGGCGGCATTTAATTACCATTTGAAAAAGACAAATTATTTAAAAGTAAAGAGGTATTCATTAGGACATTACCCAAGCCCTCGTCAATTACACCTCGGACATTTACCAACCGTATTTACCCCCCGGAGCAATAACCCAATCTGTCAATTACCCCATTGTTAATTACCCCCCCCCATCACCCCGACACCCCCTCCTCAAGTTAGAATCCTAACTCTAACTCAAAATCTATACCTATATATTACCTTAATCCTAACCTTAAGAAAAAGACCAAAACCTAATTATTTACCTCAGTCTAAAACTTAACACAAAACCAAAACCAACTCTAGACATTTGTTTAAGCCTAACCTTGACCTTAATACTAACTCTAACCCTAACTCTAGCTCTAATCCTAACCTTAGCTGTGCCTTAAGCAATGTCCGTGGGAGGGCGGGGGGTAATACTCCGAGTGTAATGTCGGGGGTAATGTCCGTGGGATTATTTACGGTGGGTAATGTCCTGTTCCCAAGGATTAAATGTTATAGCCCCAGCGTGGAAAATGAGCGTACTCATTTTCACCTACAAAAATTAGGTTCTGGTTTAGGAGTGAAATTTTTCAATTAGTTTCACAAAAGTTAAAACGCTTAATAAAAGCAGTCGTCTGTACCAACAGTAAAATCTTGTAGTTTTAGCAAAGAAGAACATAACAATAGCATCAGGCATTTAACAAGCGGCTATATAATTAGAATGATTTTCGACTATGTTAGGGTTTGATTTTGTGTTTCAATTAAAAAAAAAAAAACACCTCTGTCCTCAGTCATTTCTCTCACGTCTGTCTACAGTGGTCATAACAGCACTAAATGAAATCGGTAAGTTTTATTTTGTAGGCTTATTTTCATAATATACATTAATAACAAAATTTAATTTTCAATACATTTACAAAGTGCGGGAAAATAAAATGTTTTACACTTTCACAGGAAATATATTTTGGAGATTGCAAGATTTATTCTTGTGTAAGTTTTCATTTTTACTATAATTAAAAAGACATATTTTTATAGACAGACAGAAACAGAGACAGAC